>NC_050572.1:18822533-18920033 GCF_013265735.2 Oncorhynchus mykiss
ATGGTAACTTTCTGTTACTGTAGTTGTCATGTTATCAAGGAATGATAAAGCGACTGACAATCATTTCCCAATAGGTGTACGTATATTTCTTTGTCAAACAGTGTGTTTCTGATAAATCCATGTGGACATCAAATGCTACAAATACATTCAGGTAATTTGGACCCACAGTCAAAAGCACCCTTGGATTTCTACGGAAACATACAGTTGGAGTCGGAAGTTTACATACACCTTAGCCAAATACATTTAAACTCAGTTTTTCACAATTCCTGACATTTAATCCTAGTAAGATTTCCCTGTCTTAGGTCAGTTAGGATCACTACTTTATTTTAAGAATGTGAAATGTCAGAATAATAGTCAAATGATTTATTTCAGCTTTTATTTCTTTAATCACATTCTCAATGGGACAGAAGTTTACATGCACTCAATTAGTACTTGGTAGCATTGTCTTTAAATTGTTTAACTTGGGTCAAATGTTTTGGGTAGCCTTTCACAAGCTTCCCACAATAAGTTGGGTGAATTTTGGCCCATTCCTCCTGACAGAGCTGGTGTTACTGAGTCAGGTTTGTAGGCCTCCTTGCTCACACATGCTTTTACAGTTCTGCCCACAAATACTCTATAGGATTGAGGTCAGGGCTTTGTGATGGCCACTCCAATAACTTTTTTTAGTTTATGGCGGTTTTGGAGCAGTGGCTTCTTCCTTGCTGAGTGGCCTTTCAGGTTATGTCGATATAGGACTCGTTTTATTGTGGACATAGATACTTTTGTACCTGTTTCCTCCAGCATCTTCACAATGTCCTTTTGCTGTTCTGGGATTGATTTGCACTTTTCGCAGCAATGTATGTTCATCTTGTCATGACGTTGGCCTGGGGGTAGGTTTATGACAGTCATAAATACCTCTTCCCCCCTTTTCCCTCTCTCTACCCTACTGAAGTTACATTTGCAAAACCCTTGGGTAACTTATAAATTCTGGGGACATCAGAAGGTGGGGGGAAATTAACTGTATTCAGGTAATCAGACCAATTGAACATATGGTACTTAATGAATATGATGTCAATTCGGTTGTCATCTGAGACATTCTCATCAATGATAAGATGACATAAACTCTACAGTGGAAAGTCTACACATCAGAGTTACTGGATTCACATGGGATTGTTGTTAAATTTAAATGTTTGAATATGAAATTATTCATGATGGGATGAAATGTGATTTTAGCTTCTAAAATGTGAGATTTGGGTTTTCATAAGATAGGGCTCTGTTCAATCAGTGGCCCGCCCCTGTGAAGGGACATGGGCTATAAAACTTTTCAAACACGCCCTCCTCTCCCTTCCTATATAAGCCCTTGACGACAATATAACCTCCTGTTCCGAGGATGTGAGGACGACGGTCCGATGTCTGAATGGTTCAGATAATAACTACAGAACGAAGCCAACATCCGCGTGAGCTTTGGTTGCGAATGTTATGAACTTTGAACTCTTATTCACTACAGAAGTGATACCTCCTAGCCGTTGAGTTAGCAACAGCCGCTGCAAACAAGGGTTAGGAAAGAACAAACAGAGTATCCCATCTACCACACAACGACGTTTCTACAACGTATTCAATTGACAACCAGAGACATTCTTCAAAGGACTCGGTTGGGCAACACGGCCTTCCATCTACCACCAACCTACCAAAGCGCAGCTCGGAGTAAATATTTATAGCATTTTCCTTTTCCAAATGGGCGGTAATTTAGAATGCATAAGATACTGTATTTACGATAGCACAGCTTCGCCCTTTGTTCCTCAGTCTTCCCGCTCTTTCACTTTCACCCAGCCCCTTTTCTTTTGTGTAACAAGCTGTCATATCTGTTCCGCCCGCTAGGGACGTTTTCCTTTATGACGTAATTTGTAATAAAGTTATGATTTAATTATGTGTGTGTGTAATTCTGTGTGATTTAGTTAGGCATTTAGTAAATAAATAACGAAACCCAATTTTGTATTGCTGATTCAACTTGTTAGCCAGGGTTCGTGCAGATAAATAAGAATTTACAACTTTCAGATGAGACTGAATTAAGATGACGATTAATATTGACTGCTATTGATATAAAATATTACTAGGTCTTTAAGAGTTTATTCGGAAGATAACAGCTCTATAAACATTATTTCGTGGTGCCCGACTCTAGTTAATTACATTTACATGATTAGCTCAATCAGGTAATATTAATTACGGACAAATTATTTTATAGAATAGCATGTCTTATCACTTAATCCGTTATAGCCATTGACACAACAATCTCTAGAAGACAGAACTCGTTTTCCTTCCTGAGCGAAATGACCGCTTTGGAAATTGCTCCCAAGGATGAACCAGACTTGTGGAGGTCTACATTTATTTTTTTCTGAGGTCTTGGCTGATTTCTTTCGATTTTCCCATGTTGTCAAGTGAAGAGGCACTGAGTTTGAAGGTAGGCCTTGAAATACATCCACAGCTACACCTCCAATTGACTCAAATTATGTCAATTAGCCTATCAGAAGCTTTTAAAGCCATGACATCATTTTCTGGAATTTTCCAAGCTGTTTAAAGGCACAGTCAACTTAGTGTACAGTGCCTTGCGAAAGTATTCGGCAACCTTGAACTTTGCGACCTTTTGCCACATTTCAGGCTTCAAACATAAAGATATAAAACTGTATTTTTTTGTGAAGAATCAACAACAAGTGGGACACAATCATGCAGTGGAAAGACATTTATTGGATATTTCAAACTTTTTTAACAAATCAAAAACTGACATTGGGCGTGCAAAATTATTCAGCCCCCTTAAGTTAATACTTTGTAGCGCCACCTTTTGCTGCGATTACAGCTGTAAGTCGCTTGGGGTATGTCTCTATCTGTTTTGCACATCGAGAGACTGAAATTTTTTCCCATTCCTCCTTGCAAAACAGCTCGAGCTCAGTGAGGTTGGATGGAGAGCATTTGTGAACAGCAGTTTTCAGTTCTTTCCACAGATTCTCGATTGGATTCAGGTCTGGACTTTGACTTGGCCATTCTAACACCTGGATATGTTTATTTTTGAACCATTCCATTGTAGATTTTGCTTTATGTTTTGGATCATTGTCTTGTTGGAAGACAAATCTCCGTCCCAGTCTCAGGTCTTTTGCAGACTCCATCAGGTTTTCTTCCAGAATGGTCCTGTATTTGGCTCCATCCATCTTCCCATCAATTTTAACCATCTTCCCTGTCCCTGCTGAAGAAAAGCAGGCCCAAACCATGATGCTGCCACCACCATGTTTGACAGTGGGCATGGTGTGTTCAAGGTGATGAGCTGTGTTGCTTTTACGCCAAACATAACGTTTTGCATTGTTGCCAAAAAGTTCAATTTTGGTTTCATCTGACCAGAGCACCTTCTTCCACATGTTTGGTGTGTCTCCCAGGTGGCTTGTGGCAAACTTTAAACGACACTTTTTATGGATATCTTTAAGAAATGGCTTTCTTCTTGCCACTCTTCCATAAAGGCCAGATTTGTGCAATATACGACTGATTGTTGTCCTATGGACAGAGTCTCCCACCTCAGCTGTAGATCTCTGCAGTTCATCCAGAGTGATCATGGGCCTCTTGGCTGCATCTCTGATCAGTCTTCTCCTTGTATGAGCTGAAAGTTTAGAGGGACGGCCAGGTCTTGGTAGATTTGCAGTGGTCTGATACTCCTTCCATTTCAATATTATCGCTTGCACAGTGCTCCTTGGGATGTTTAAAGCTTGGGAAATCTTTTTGTATCCAAATCCGGCAGTATCTCGGACCTGCCTGGTGTGTTCCTTGTTCTTCATGATGCTCTCTGCGCTTTTAACGGACCTCTGAGACTATCACAGTGCAGGTGCATTTATACGGAGACTTGATTACACACAGGTGGATTGTATTTATCATCATTAGTCATTTAGGTCAACATTGGATCATTCAGAGATCCTCACTGAACTTCTGGAGAGAGTTTGCTGCACTGAAAGTAAAGGGGCTGAATAATTTTGCACGCCCAATTTTTCAGTTTATGATTTGTTAAAAAAGTTTGAAACATCCAATAAATGTCGTTCCACTTCATGACTGTGTCCCACTAGTTGTTGATTCTTCACAAAAAAAATACAGTTTTATATCTTTATGTTTGAAGCCTGAAATGTGGCAAAAGGTCGCAAAGTTCAAGGGGGCCGAATACTTTTGCAAGGCACTGTATGTAAACTTCTGCCTCACTGGAAAAAAATCTGTCTTAACAATTGTTGGAAAAATGACTTGTGTCATGCACAAAGAAGATGTCCTAACCGACTTGCCAAAACTATAGTTTGTTAACAAGAAATATGTGGAGTGGTTGAAAAACAAGTTTTAATGACTCCAACCTAAGTGTATGTAAACTTCCGACAACTGTATTATCCAGTGAAAGGCACCCTCGTGGGAGGGAACGTGCGTCAATTACTTTTGAGCTAAACTGGCATCCTTGAACTGTTATTTTCCATGTAAAATTATATGAAAAAGTTACTTTAGATTCCCTTAAATGTTTCTGTTATATATAAATCGAACATTGTACCTGGGGGATGGGGGGGGCAAGCCGTCTCTTAAAGTTTCAAAATTGACCATTATCTTCAATTCCTCTGAAGGTAAATTTGGGTGTTTTTATTTTCAGGTGAAAATGTCAACCACATCAAGACTCACAGGAATTGGGCGTGCAGAGGTTTTGAGACTTCTAGCTGACCAGGAGCAGGATCACGCTCCCGACAATGAAGACAATTCAGGGAGTGACTTGATGATCATATTTCAGACTTCTAAGCAAAGGGGCACTGAAGTTGTACCCTTTCAGGCTTTCTCTGTTACCTCAGCACCTCACAAGTCTTAATCAACAAGGCATTACAAAGGCAGCAGAGTGCAAAGCATTTAAATAATTGTTTCATTTATTTCTGTCCTCAGAGACGATTGACACGATTGTGCTTGAAACTAACAGAGAAGCTAAGCGACGAATTGGTGTATGGAATAAGAGCCATCCCAAACATCTATATGATGAATTGGAGGAGGTGGATGCCATAGCACAATCAACCACAAGCAGTCATTGGTCTTTTGATCGCATCATGATTGTACGGAAGTGAGTCTCAAACTGCAATCTGGTCAGAAGCTGATGGCAGACCTGTGTTCACTGCAACTATGTCCAGAAAAAGATTCCAATACATTGTGAAATACATGAGGTTTGATGACATAGCATTGAGTCTTGAACGAATAACAGCAGACAAGCTTGCCCCGTTCAGAGATATCTGGAGCATGTTTGTAGCCCAGCTACCCAAATACCTTTTCTATGCACCAATCTCTGTGGATAAGCAGCTCGCTGGTTTCCGAGGTAGGTGCCTTTTCCGACAAAGCATGCCACCAAACCCTGACGAATACGGGATTATGATCAGGCGGAACTGCGACACAGCGACCAGTTACCCTCTGAGAGGAGAGGTGCACCTTGGCAAACCACCTGGAGTGACACAAAGTGGTTCTGAGATCTCAAGTTGTCAAAGGGCTTATGGCTCCTTGGCACAAAAGTGGGAGAAATATCACCACAGATAACTTCTTTACATCTGTACCATTAGCTGAAAAGCTTCTCAAAGATGGACTAATGTACTTCTGCATTGTTAGATCCATTATACCACACATTCCAGAGATGATGAAGGCTCACTATGGCAGACAGATCTACAGTTCACTGTTTGGCTTCCGTGGGCTGCTTACCTTGGTGTCCTACATACCATCACCAGGCTTGGCTGTACTAGAGCTGTCCACCAAGCACCATGATACCAAGGTTGAGGGCAAGCATCAGAAACCAGAGATCGTACAACACTACAACGCCACCAAGAGTGATGTTGCCAATCTCGATAAGCTTGCCACGATGTACACGTCGAGAAGGAAGACCAGCAGGTGGCCGATGGTCCTCCTCTTCAACCTGATAGATGTTGTTGCTGCTTTCGCCGCCTTCATCATCTGGATGGGGAACTTCCCCAGCTGGAAGTCTTCCGAAGGCAGTGGCCGACACCAAACTTTCCTAAGAGAGTTGGGCCATGCCCTAGTCATGCAAAGCATCATCAAGAGGAGAGCTCAAACGCCAACACTCAACACCAATCACAGCTGCCAGGCTAACCATGGGCCTAAAGCCCTGCTGCTGGTTCTGTGGGGGGGTCACTTTCCATTGTTTTGGCGGTCCCGTGCTCTTTTTCTGCTATACCCATTAAATGTAAAAGATGTTGCCTCTGTGACCGCAACAATGACCAGAAGGTGGCACGTGTGCGTGTCCTGTCAGGTAGCCAATGTGCCCCAAGCACGGTGTTACTCAGATTGTGTGCCATCCTTGCCTGTCCTGCATGCCTGTAGAACAAGGTTATTCTGTGATATGTTAGGGTTAATAAATGTATTAGCAATCTGCATGAAGTCGTTCGAAGGGTAGTTACATCTACAGTGGCAAGAAAAAGTATGTAAACCCTTTGGAATTACCTGGACTACTGCGTAAATTAGTCATAACATTTGATCTGATCTTCATCTCACAACAACATACAAACCGTCTGCTTCAACTTATAACACAAACAATTATACGTTTTCATGTCTTTATTGAACACTGTGTAAACATTCACAGTGCAGGGTGGAAAAAGTATGTGAACCCTTGGTTTTAATAACTGGTTGAGCCTACTTTGACAGCAATAACCTCAACCAAATGTTTTCTGTAGTTGCGGATCAGACCTGCAAAACAGTCAGGAGTACTTTACAAAACTGTTTCAGTTTGGTATTTGTGTGAACCACTCTCTTGAGGTTATGCCACAGCATCTAAATCGGGTTGAGGTCAGGACTCTGACTGGTCCACTCCAGAAGGCATATTTTCTTCTGTTGAAGTCATTCTGTTGTTGATTTACTATTGTGTTTTGGGTCATTGTTCTGTTGCATCACCCAACTTCTGTTGAGCTTCAATTGGCGGACAGATAGCCTTACATTCTCCTGCAAAATGTCTTGATAAACGTGGGAATTCATTTTTCTGTTGTTGATAGCAAGCTGTCCAGGCCCTGAGGCAGCAAAGCAGCTCCAAACCATGATGCTCCCTCCACCATACTTTACAGTGGGGCTGAGGTTTTGATGTTGGTGTTCTGTGCCGTTTTATCTCCACACATAGTGTTGTGTGTTCCTTCCAAACAACTCAACTGTAGTTTCATCTGTCCACAGAAATTGTGCCAGTAGCGCTGTGGAACATCCAGATGCTCTTTTGCTTACTTCAGACGTGTAGCAATGTTTATTTTGGACAGCAGTGGCTTCTTCCGTGGTGTCCTCCCATGAACACCATTCTTGTTCAGTGTTTTACGTATCGTAGACTCGTCGACAGAGATGTTAGCATGTTCCAGAGATTTCTGTAAGTCTTTAGCTGACACTCGGATTCTTCTTAACCTCATTGATCATTCTGCGCTGTGCTCTTGCAATCATCTTTGCAGGATGGCCACTCCTAGGGAGAGTAGCAACAGTGCTGAACTTTCTCCATTTACATACATTTTGTCTTACTGTGGACTGATGAACGTCAAGTCTTTTAGAGATACTTTTGTAACCCTTTCCAGCTTTATGCAAATCGACAATTCTGAGATCTGAGATCTCTTTTGTTTGAGGCATGGTTCACATCAGGCAATGCTTCTTGTGAATAGCAAACTCAAATTTTGTGAGTTTTTTATAGGGCAAGGCAGCTCTAACCAACATCTCCAATGTCGTCTCATTGATTGTACTCCCAGTTAGCTGACTCCTGACTCCAATTGGCTTTTGGAGAAGTCATTAGCCTAGGGGTTCACATTCTTTTTCGAACCTACACTGTGAATGTTTAAATTATGTATTCAATACAGACAAGAAAAAATACAATAATTAGTTGTCTTAGATGAAGATCAGATCTAATTTTATGAACCATTTATGCAGAAATCCAGATAATTCCAAAGGGTTCACATACTTTTTCTTGCAACTGTATAGTTGTAACGTCTTTGAATTGTTTGTAGCTCATTTTATAACTAATATTGACGTTGCTCATACCAGTTGAGGCACAGACCCTTGCCCAGCCCTGTTCTACCTGCCTGAGTACTGCTAGGAAGCACTGCTTCGTACATCAAGTGCCAATATCAGATGAAAGGGGGATACCTAGTCAGTTGTACAACTGAATGCATTCAATTGAAATGCGTCTTCGGCATTTAACCCAACCCCTCTCAATCAGAGAGGTGTGGAGGTCTGCCTTAATCCACGTCTTTGGCGCCCGGGGAACAGTGGGTTAACTGCCTTGCTCAGGGGAAGAACGACAGATTTTTACATTTGTCAGCTCGGGGATTCGATCCAGCAAACTTTCGGTTACTGGCCCAACGCTCCTACCTGCTATTTCTGGTTTTATGTAAGTGCAATCCTTTGAAAACATTTGAGTAAATATTCACCAGGCTACTGCATAGACTAAAAAGACAATTCTATGGTAGTTAGCTTTCTACTAGTAGTATGAATTATATATAGAAATGTTCAGAATATAGACATTCCTTTTAAATTAATTTTTTTATGATACATTTAAAAAAAAAAGTTAATGTATTGACTTTAATGTGTTGACTTTGTTTATTTCAAGCATAATACATTTACTTTTAGGCCAGCTTTTCCTAAACTAGGGGTCGCAACCCCATGTGGGGTCACCTGATTTGAAAAGGGTGTCGCAAGAGAAACCCTGAAGTAAAATGGTTCTTTGTTCATAGAACAAACCTCCAGTAGCCCATAGATGCGGTTGTAATAAACAGAGCGGTTTCTGTTTTTCTTCCTATAAATATGTCTGTCTGTTTTAACTGACAAAATATTAAAACCCCATCACTGAAAGATAGACTCTCAAGAACACGTATGTGTCTTGTGTTTCTTTCTACAATGCCCACAAGCCTCATTAGAACGTGGAGTGGACAAGACCAGGCACTAAATCAGACTGGAGGGAAAATATAATGAATTATGTTCTTTCCTACACAGAAGATTAAAAAAATATATTAGCTGATCGTCTTCTGAACTTCCTAATACATTTTTGATGCATTTCAGTAACTTCTTCAAACCATACTTCCTTCTGATTTAAATACCGTCCGAAGTACTGTCAGACTGATTTGAAATAGACCGTCAGAGCCCAAATTAAAGTAAACATTGGCTGTTGATTACATTAAGTTGAAGTCGGAAGTTTTGGCAAGTCGGTTAGGACATATGCTTTATGCATGACACAAGTCATTTTTCTAACAATTGTTAACAGACATATTATTTCACTTATAATTCACTGTATCACAATTTCAGTGGGTCAGAAGTTTATATACACTAAGTTGACTGTGCCTTGAAAATTCCAGAAAACAATGTCATGGCTTTAGAAGCTTCTGATAGGCTAATTGACATAATTTGAGTCAATTGGAGGTGTACCTGTGGACATATTTCAAGGCCTACCTTCAAACTCAGGGCCTCTTTGATTGACATCATGGGAAAATCAGAAGAAATCAGCCAAGAAAAATTGTAGACCACAAGTCTGGTTCATCCTTCGGAGCAATTTCCAAATGCCTGAAGGTACCACGTTCATCTGTACAAGCAATAGTACGCAAGTATAAACATCATGGGACCACTCAGCTGTCGTACCTCTCAGGAAGGAGATGTGTTCTGCTTTCTAGAGATGAACGTACTTTGGTGCGAAAAGTGCAAATCAATCGCAGAACAACAGCAAAGGACCTTGTGAAGATGCTGGAGGAATCGGGTACAAACATATCTATATTCACAGTAAAATGAGTCCTATATCAACATAACCTGAAAGGCCGCTCAGCAAGGAAGAAGCCACTGCTCCATAACCGCCATTAAAAAAGCCAGACTACGGTTTGCAACTGCACATGGGGACAAAGATTGTACTTTTTGGAGAAATGTCCTCTGGTCTGATGATACAAAAATAGAACTGTTTGGCCATAATGACCATCATTATGTTTGGAGGAAAAAGGGGGCAGGCTTGCAAGCCGAAGAACACCATCCCAACTGTGAAGCACGGGGGTGGCAGCATCATGTTGTGGGGGTGCGTTACTGCCGGAGGGACTTGTGCACTTCACAAAATAGATGAAATAATTGGGGAGGGGGGAATGATGTGGATATATTGAAGCAACATCTCAAGACATCAGCCAGGAAGGTAAAGCTTGGTCGGAAATGGGTCTTCCAAATGGACAATGACCCCAAGCATACTTCAAAAGTTGTGGCAAAATGGCTAAGGACAACAAAGTAAAGGTATTGGAGTGGCCATCACAAATCCCTAACCTCAATCCCATAGAAGGTTTGTGGGCAGAAATGAAAAAGCATGTGCAAGCAAGGAGGCCTACAAACCTGACTCAGTTACACCAGCTCTGTCAGGAGGAATGGGCCAAAATTCACCCAACTTATTGTGGGAAGCTTGTGGAAGGCTACCCAAAACATTTGACCCAAGTTAAACAATTTAAAGGCAATGCTACCAAATACTAATTGAGTCTATGTAGACTTCTGACCCACTGGGAATGTAATGAAATTTCTTTTAAGCTGAAAAAAATATTTCTCTCTACTATTAGTCTGACATTTCACATTCTTCAAATAAAGTGGTGATCCTAACTGACCTAAGACAGATAATTTTTACTGGGATTAAATGTCAGGAATTGTGAAACTAGAGTTTAGACAAATACATTTAAGGTGTATGTAAACTTCCGACTTCAACTTATCCATTCGCATGGTGGGGTAGCGAATAATGGGGTCGCTGGCCCCCCAAAATTGGGAAGCCCTGTTGTAGGCAATATGTCATCTTAATAAATATAAGTTTTGTTCTTGCAGTAAGATAATTTTTTTCAAAGGCATTTTCACCGCTTGTCATTATAACCAACTCACGTGTGTATGTCTACAACTCTAGATGAGTTATACACTGGATGAAATAACATTCAGCTTGTGTGGATTTCAACTTGCTTACTCTTTACTACCCCCTAGTGCATGTTGTATATACTATGTGCTTTTGAATCAAACCGCAACAGGCAAATTTATTTTCTATCGGTCCCACTGTCTGCTCTTGCCAGTCTTCCGTAATTCCCACATCTGCCTTTTAAACAAAACCTTTATGTAACCTTTATTTAACCAGGCAAGTCAATTTAAGAGCAAATTCTTAGTTACAATGACAGCCTGTTAAAAGGCCTGTTGTGCGGACGGGCTGGGATTATCTACCCATGCACCATCTACCCCCCTCACTCCATCTTCAGAAAGTCCAGACTCCTCTGTCAGAAGTGGTTTGCAAATAAGGATGGAGCCACTGTGACTATGGGAGGAGAACAGGATGGGGTTGATAGGTAGGTCCATTTGTCTGGTACTGGTGGAATAGTTGCTATATCAGTTAATTCTTCTTCTCTGTTGTGCTCAAAATTCCCTAGCTGTCATGCAAGGTGGGTGGGAATGACTTAATTTTATTATGTCAGCTTATCCTCCGGTCATCTTCATTGTCTCTTAATGTAGAACTGAGACTAGTCGCACATGAAAGATTATTTATCTTTATTGCTGCCATGCAGATTCCTGCATCACTCAACCCAAATACTGATCTTGGTTTTTATTTTGTCAAGTGTGCAGTCCTTCAAGTAAATGTGACCATGCCAAAATACGGAGACACAAACCTCTTGGGAGAGGAGGACAAGAAAAGGTTCAACTTAATTTTCTTTTTCTAAATTGTGTGTTTATATTATTGCAAAGGCACATTGGAACAAATGTGAAACCTTGAAACCATTGTCTGGAACTGCTGTGGTCTGGTAATGGGGAGGGGGGGGGGGGTGGATGCATGCATTGTTCCCCACTCCAGCTTTTTAATCCATCCAGGCCCTGACTGAGACCCTGTGGTTTTCTTTTCTTTTTTCCCACTCTTCCCCCTGTTCCTGGACTCTTGTGATTTAAGGATCTGGGCCTTCAGCACACCAGGCAGAAGTTAATGTGGCTGCTGGAGGCTTTATGGTCCCTGGGAGAGTCCCCTGGTGCAGCGGTCGGACGTGGCCAGCTCACTCTGATCCGGCCAGCTCTGCTGTCGGCCGGCCGCTCGGTCCGCGCTCTCGGCGTGTGAGTGGGTGTGAGATGGAGATGAAATGGGGTTAGGGTGGAGGAAGGGGGAGATTAAGACTAGGGGGGGGGCTCATCTTACAGTAACCAGGAAGGATTTGCTCCTCATGCACCCACGCAGGAGCTCTGGTCTGCAGATGCGTCTGGGCCACTTCCACCAAGGGTGACACGCATGTCTCCTCCAGCCGTTAAATGTTTGGAGAGGAGGAGGGTTGTGAGGGCAGGGATCACATTGAGGGTACACTGGGCGGAATGGTATCCCCTTGTTAACAAAAAGGACAAGCACATCCCCATCACTTGATTTTGTCCATGAATCCACTTACCACTCCTCCCTGCTAACACAACTCCCACCCCTGTTACCTTTTGACAATTTGCCCTGGGCTCTATGTGAGGGTTGTGTACCAGAGAAGTTCACTCCAGGATGACCCCTCTCTCTGGTTGGAGGTTCTACAGCAGACAAAGCCAGGGACAGGGAGCCTAGGTGGGCTTATCGTTTGGGTTTTGCTCCCAATTAAGTGGAAGTGTGAACGGCCCAGAGAATGCTTTCTGACGGATTCATTCAGGCTTCACCCTATAACTCAGATTTTAGTTTCATAGTGATTTCAGAGGAAACAGTACGGTAATGGGGAACCTGGGGCCCGCCTGCGTCCGCCTCGGAGCGGAACCCATTGCTGGGAGCCAACAGACGTTTAAAA
Organism: Oncorhynchus mykiss; assembly: GCF_013265735.2. NCBI lineage: Eukaryota > Metazoa > Chordata > Actinopteri > Salmoniformes > Salmonidae > Oncorhynchus > Oncorhynchus mykiss. Next base: position 18,835,292 of record NC_050572.1, read on the forward strand.
ACAAGTTGTTGGCCAATGTGTGGAGGCTGACAGAGTGTGTCTGAACGCCTGTGTGTTGGCGTAGACGTGAATGTGCTCAGAACAGAAGGCCCTCAGGAGATTTGAGCCGGAGATTATGAATTTGACCGATTTATCAATAACGCAATGGTAAGCTGACACATTTTGGCTGTCAAGAGGTCACTACTTGGAGAATTTGTGGCATTACTTATGGGGCAACCGAATGGTCCTTGCCTTTTGGCTTCTTCTCCTGACTGACCCCGTGCAGTGCCTTCCTGTCCTCAGCCGCTCTCCTGACTGACCCCGTGCAGTGCCTTCCTGTCCTCAGCCTCTCTCCTGACTGACCCTGTGCAGTGCCTTCCTGTCCTCAGCCTCTCTCCTGACTGACCCCGTGCAGTGCCTTCCTGTCCTCAGCCTCTCTCCTGACTGACCCCGTGCAGTGCCTTCCTGTCCTCAGCCTCTCTCCTGACTGACCCGTGCAGTGCCTTCCCGTCCTCAGCTGCTCTCTCCCACACTTCATCCTCGTCAGCGGTTGTGGTCAAATGGGCTCCGGACCAGGCTCAGCTGGAAGTCCAGTCCACTGCTGGTTTTCAAACTGCGTGATCCAATCTGCGAGCCTTTCTCTTTTGGCTGTTCCGTCGTACATCATCTGGACAAGTAATCTGTCGTGGGCTCTCGCTCTCTCTCTCTTCTGTCGCTCTCTTTTTCTCTCCATCTCTCACTGTCTCTCTCTCCACTCCTGCCCCACAACACTCCCCATCCCTGTTATAGTAAACAGATTGGCCTGGTCATCTCTCCCCCACAGACTTTTAGTGTAGTGAGGAAGCCTTACTCTTCGGTCTAGTCTTTTTAAAATTATTTTTATGTTTTTTCTTCTGTGTATTGGAGTAAACAAGCTTCTGTTTTGGCTTTCCTAAACTGCCACCTCTGCAAACCCACTTTACCTTGTTTGTGCAGTTCAGGGGGAGGCTACAGCAGAGAACTCTGATCTGACTGGAGTCTCCTGGGCGGCGAAAGTCATTCAGTATTAAAACTGGGCCCAGTCAGCTCTGTCTTGATGGGGATTTAACTAGGCATCAGGGAGGAAGCGTTTCACTTAGAGCTGCATGCCAAAAGATACCGGGACACACAGGAGGCATAAATCATAGCAGGTTACTCACCTGCCCGTCTCTGCCTCTAGGGGGATGAGACTGCAGCCTCAAAGAACTTCTCTTCCTCCATCCATCCCTGCCTCCCTTGTTTCCCTCTATCCCCTGGTTCCCGTAAAGAGAACTTTTGACTGCTCTGCCTTTGTGACTGATGGCTCACAGTAAAGCACGTCCAATGGTGGGTCCTTGCAGCCCCTTTATCCTCACCCTCCTTCCACTCACACAGGATGTGCCGTTCTGGTGCCTGTGTGTGTGCCTGTGTGTGTGCCTGTGTGTGTGCCTGTGTGTGTGTGTGTGTGTGTGTGTGTGTGTGTGTGTGTGTGTGTGTGTGTGTGTGTGTGTGTGTGTGTTATGCAGAGGAAGCTGTGTACTGAATGCAATAAATAAATGGGAATCCTAAAAGAAACTGTCACTGTGCCATATAGGACATAAAACGATCAATCGTCCCTTCAAGCCGGCGACAAGTTTTATTTCCTAAACAGCTTTTATTTTACTTATAGGTCAAAGTTGATTGGCTGTGCACATATCAGTTTTATAACCCCTTAGATAATTAGAAAGATATTATTTTAACATCCGCAAGGTTCTTTACCTTTTTTTTGCCGACCATTAAAAATGTACCAGAACTTGAACACATGCAGATCAACATGTTGTGAACAGTGTTCTCTAATATAAATTCCTTGGTGTCTTGTTTTCATATTAGCAGCAAGGCAAAAAAACTGCATCAAAGGAGAAGAGGAAGATGAAGAAAGGCAAGGGAGGCGCCATTGATGGCAGAGGAGAGAAGGGACTGACCACCACCTTCCAGGGATTGGCCACCGCCCAGCCGGGGGACGAGTATGAACACGACACCTCCGATGAAGAGGTAAGGTTTAATGTCAGTCGACTCGATACCCAATCATAGAAATGCTGCTGAGACAAACCTACATTTGTTTTCTTCCAGTGGGCATCCTTTTTATTTGACTAGTCATTTGACTAGCACTTCTTTTAGATTTATTTGGATGCTTAACAAATTGGGGATTCAGCATGGAAATAAGATTTGCACTCATCGGGCATGATGTGCTGTTCCTCACCGACCCAGTCCAGAGTTAGTTGGGAGGTTGTCGTAATGTGCTTTATCAGAACCCTCATATGTATTAATTGTTTGTATGAAATGTGAACAGCGACATATCCACCAGTCAGAATATACACATATTTTCTATTGGACTATTCATGGGTTGCACGTTACGTCACAATATTGTTTTGAACCTTTGTTTTAGGACTGATGCCCAACTGAACGTTCTACAGTTTATTACTGTGGCTTCTAAAGAAGGCAAATAATTAGTAGGGAAACCTTTTGTCATCATTTTGATGTTTTCAGAGTGACTTTAGATGCAGTATGATATTAGCTAGCTAAGATTGAGGGGAGACTTCCAGATTTTAGCTGGCTAATGTTAGCATTGCTAACTATTTTTGACAAACTTTTCTTGCCATTGCCATTTATCTAAGGTACATTTCACAATGTGATGATGATGGAAAAGTTGTTTCCTACTAAATATGTGCCAACTTTAGCAATGACATCGTATTCCCAAGCCCCTATAGTGCAATTTAGATGAGTCAATCGCCTCCGTTCTACTTTTGAGCATCGATATGGCTGCGGCGCGTTGATAACAATGGCAAAGACGCAACCAGAAATAAGCAGCTGTCTGTTTGAGGCTCTAACAGAATGCAGAAGAACTAGGGGTAAATGTATTGAATGAATGGGTTTAGCAGATTGTAGTGAAACATGCACACTAACCACCATACATTGTTGTAGCTACAGTACAAGGGTACACTCCTGCTATAGTGTTTCCCTATTGCACTGCTGTTCTGTTCCCTGCAGTCTGGTGAACATGTTCTCCAGTCTGTAGACAGTCAGAGACACTAAACAGATTGGCTTTCACTCGCTCCTCATAAATGGGTTGAAATAGCAGACAGACACGGTGCTTTTATGGTGTTGCTGTTCAAGTCCGCTCAGAAGCAGCGAATGATGTAGTCGTGTGCTTCATGCCACCGTAACTGAGCAGGAGATCTGCAGGATGGAGAGGTTGTTTTTGGGGGGGTTATTGGCATGTTGGACTATTAAAGCATTCTTTTTGTACTCTGCTATTTAATTTACTGGGTCCATTGAGATGTGTTGAACCCTGCTGCCCTGTGGTTTAGATATTTTGCCAGGCCATACAACCTAGAAACCATCAGCCATCCAAATCTGATTTTGGCAATTGGCTCTGGGATGAGAAATATGTTGTAGCTAGTGAAGGGCCATATTGTTCTTGGGAAGGGATTTGCTTTTAAAAGAGAGGGCGGTGGGTTAAATGCCCTGTGAAATAACAGTACACAACTGGAATCATAACTGCTTACTTTATTTAGTTTATAAAGAGACTGAAGCAGAACTTTGAAGAGCTAAGGGAGTTTAAGAGACCAGTGGCATGTTTAAACAGAAGAGTTTTAGATTCAAGTCACTTCCTCCATAGTTTTGGGAATCCATGTGTGAGAGCAGGAACCCAACGGTGTCTGTGGTGGTTCTATGACTCGGGTCAGAGAGAGGTAGCACTAGATATTATCACGGTACTTAGGTGCCGATACGATATGTTCCAAACATATTTCTCACCATACGTCTGCTGCAGAGGGACGAGAAAGACTCATGTGAAAACGAGTTTTGATCAGTCGTTGAAATAAAAGTGCTGAAAACTAACTAGCTCACGATTTTAAACAGAAGATTGAGAACAAGCTACAAAGGAAAAATACTGGAGTTTTGGTGCAGGTACAACCGACTAATATTACTAAAGTAATATTGTGATATATCGGCAAAAATAATATCCTGATATGTAACTGTATCGATTTTATAAACTCAGCAAAAAAATAAACGTCCTCTCTCAACTGCGTTTATTTCCAGCAAACGTAACATGTGTAAATATTTGTATGAACATAAAATTCAACAACTGAGACAAGTACTACAGACGTGACTAACAGCAATGGAATAATGTGTCCCTGAACAAAGGTGGGGGTCAAAATCAAAAGTAACGTTCAGTATCTGGTGTGGCCACCAGCTGCATTAAGTACTGCAGTGCATCTCGTCCTCATGCACTGCACCAGATTTGCCAGTTCTTGCTGTGAGATGTTACCCCAATCTTCCATCACGGCACCTGCAAATTCCCGGACATTTCTGGGGGGAATGTCCCTAGCCCTCACCCTCCGATCCAACAGGTCCCAGACGTGCTCAATGGGATTGCGATCTGGGCTCTTCGCTGGCCATGGCAGAACACTGACATTCCTGTCTTGCAGGAAATCACGCACAGAACGAGCAGTATGGCTGGTGGCATTGTCATGCTGGAGGGTTATGTCAGGATGAGCCTGCAAGAAGGGTGACACATGAGGGAGGAGGATGTCTCCCCTGTAACACACAGCTTTGAGATTGCCTGCAATGACAACAAGTTCAGTCCGATGATGCTGTGACACACCGCCCCAGACCATGATGGACCCTCCACCTCCAAATTGATCCCGCTCCAGAATACAGGCCTCGGTGTAATGTTCATTCCTTGGACGATAAACGTGAATCAGACCATCACCCCTGGTGAGACAAAACCGCGACCCGTCAGTGAAGAGCACCTTTTGCCAGTCCTGTCTGGTCCAGTGATGGTGGGTTTGTGCCCATAGGCGACGTTGTTGCCGGTGATGTCTGGTGAGGACCTGCCTTATAACAGGCTTACAAGCCCTCAGTCCAGCCTCTCTCAGCCTATTGCGGACGGTCTGAGCACTGATGGAGGGATTGTGCATTCCTGGTGTAACTCGTGCAGTTCTTGTTGCCATCCTGTACCTGACACAAACGACAACAGAGTTACACACGGACTAAACAAACATACAGTCAATAATACAATAGAGAAAGTCTATATACAGTGTGTGCAAATGAGGTAGGATAAATGGGGTGAGGCAATTAATAGGCCATAGTGGCAAAATTATTACAGTATGATGAATTAAACACTGGGGTGATGTGCAGAATATGATTGTGCAAGTAGCGGTACTGGGGTGCAAAGGAGCAATAATAAATAACCAATATGGTGATGAGGAAGTTGGATGGGCTATTTATAGATTGGCTATGTGCAGTGATCTGTGAGCTGCTCTGACAGCTGGTGCTTAAAGCTAGTGAGGGAGATAGGAGTCTCCAGCTTCAGTGATTTTTGCCGTTTCTTCCAGTCATTGGCAGCAGAGAACTGGAAGGAAAGGCGGCCGAATGAGGAATTGGCTTTGGGGGTGACCAGTGAAATGTACCTGCTGGAGCGTGTACTGCTATGGTGACCAGTGAACTGAGATAAGGCAGGGCTTTACCTAGCAACGACTTATAACCTGGAGCCAGTGAGTTTGGCGACGGATATGAAGTGAGGGCCAGCCAACGAGAGCATACAGGTCGCAGTAGTGGGTAGTGTATGGGGTTTTGGTGACCAAACGGATGGCACTGTGATAGACTGCATACAATTAGCTGAGTAGAGTGTTGGAGGCTATTTTGTAAATGACCTCGCCGAAGTCAAGGCTTGGTAGGATGGTCAGTTTTACTAGGGTATGTTTGGCAGCATGAGTGAAGGATGCTTTGCTGTGAAATAGGAAGCCGATTCTAGATTTTATTTTGGATTGGAGATTTTTTAATGTGAGTCTGGAAGGAGAGTTTACAGTCTAACCAGACACCTAGGTATTTGTAGTTGTCCACATATTCTATGTCCGAACCGTCCAGAGTAGTGATGCTGGTCGGGCGGGTAGGTGTGGGCAGCGATCGGTTGAAGATCATGCATGTAGTTTTGCTTGCATTTCAAAAGCAGTTGGAGGCCACGGAAGGAGAGTTGTATGGCATTGAAGCTAGTCTGGAGGTTAGTTAACTTTTCGGGATGGGGGGCGGTATTTTGCTAGGATATGCATATAATTGGTAGATTTGGATAGAAAACACAAGTTTCTAAAACATTATTTTTTTTTTGTTGAGTATAACAGAACTGAAATGGCAGGTGAAATCCAGAGGACAACCCCTCCCCAAACATGCTAATCCTACCACTGATTTCAATGGCTGGCACTTTTATAATAAGGTGAAATCGTGCCCGATTGCAGTTCCTCAGGCTTCCACTAGATGTCAACAGTCTTCAGAAAGAGTTTCAGGCTGGTTTTTGGAAAAATTAGCCAGAAATTGAAGTTTTCTAGGTGGCTCTCATTTTGGCTGTAGCGCGTGAATGCTAGCGCATTCTTTAGTATTTTTCTACAGTAAAGACTAACGATTCTCCATCTTAAACTTGATCGTTTATTTGCGTTTTAGGGTACCTAAGTATTGATTATAAACGTTTGGGATTCATTTTGTATGCATTTTGAAGGAGGGAAAACGAGTGGATTATTGACTGAAGCGCGCCAGCTACACTGAGTTTTTATGGATATAAAGAAAGAGTTTATCAAAGAAATGGACCATTTGTAATGTAACTGGGTCCTTTTGGAGTGCCAACAGAAGAAGATCTTCAAAGTTAAGGCATATATTATATCGCTATTTCTGACTTTCGTGTCGCAACTCTCTGGTTGAAAATTATTTGTTATGCATTTGTGTGCTCGGCGCTGTCCTCAGATAATCGCATGGTTTGCTTTTGCTGTAAAGCCTTTTTGAAATCTGACACGGCGCCTGGATTAACAACAAGTTAAGCTTTATTCTGATGTATTGCACTTGTGATTTCATGAAAGTTTTTAATATTTATAGTAATTTAATTTGAATTTGGTGCTCTGCAATTTCACCAGCTGTTGGCCAGGTGGGACGGTAGCGTCCCACTGATCCGCAAGAAGTTAACACCCCGGCCATCCTACAATCTAAGCTTGATGCTCTAAATCTCACACAAATTATCAATGAACCCACCAGGTACAACCCCAAATCCGTAAACAAGGGCACCCTCATAGATATCATCCTATCCTTTTGAACGATTTGGGCTATAGACGGTGAAAAAGGTATTTTATGTTTGAACTATTTGGGCTGTAGACGGTGAAAAAGGTATTTTATGTTTGAACTATTTGGGCTATAGACGGTGAAAAAGGTATTTTATGTTTGAACTATTTGGGCTGTAGACGGTGAAAAAGGTATTTTATGTTTGAACTATTTGGGCTGTAGACGGTGAAAAAGGTATTTTATGTTTGAACTATTTGGGCTATAGACGGTGAAAAAGGTATTTTATGTTTGAACTATTTGGGCTGTAGACGGTGAAAAAGGTATTTTATGTTTGAACTATTTGGGCTGTAGACGGTGAAAAAGGTATTTTATGTTTGAACGATTTGGGCTGTAGACGGTGAAAAAGGTATTTTATGTTTGAACGATTTGGGCTGTAGACGAGCAGTTTTCCACATTCTAAAGGTGCAACCACAGACACAGAGACATGCTCCATTTGTTTCTAATAAGGCAGAGGCTGTGGCAGAGCTAAGCCTAACAAGACTTGCCTGTGCTAATGGTTCTCACAGCAAGGTAAAATTGAACAATTGATTTAGCTTGTGATGTCCCAACTCCAATGGTGCAAATCCAACGACAGCCTGAGCGCATTCGACTTGAAACAACGATACATGTTGCGTGGGCCTCAGGAGATGGCAGAGAGAGCACGCCCCCATCCAAATCGCCGGGCCGTAGTGGAGAGGGGCAAAAAGCTTAAACTTCTTTGACGTGTATGTCACTGACAACCTGAAATGTTCCATCCAGGAGGCTGAAGAAATTTGGCTTGGCCACTAAGACCCTCGCAAACTACAGATGCACCATTCAGAGTATCCTGTCGGGCTGTATCACCGCCTGGGATGGCAATTGCACCGTCCGCAACCACAGGGCCCTCCAGGACATCGACAGCACCCGGTGTCACAGGAAGGCCAAGAAGATCATCAAGGACCTCAGCCACCCAAGCCACAGCCTGTTAACCCCGCTGTCATCCAGAAGGCAGAGACTGTACAGGTGCATCAAAGCTGGGACCGAAAGACTGAGAAACAAACAGCTTCTATCTCCAGGCCTTCAGACTGTTAATAGTCACCACTAGCCCGGCTCCGCCCAGTACCCTGCCCTGCCCTTAGTCACTGTTACCACCCGGTACTCTACCCTGCACCTTAGAGACTTCTGCCCTATGTACATAGTCATTGAACACTGCCCACTAATAATGTTTACTTACTTCATACGTGTATATATACTGTATTCTAGTCAAGGCTCACATTATAACTACTGTTATATGCACAACTTCTGTTAATATACAGTCTATACAGTCTATACAGTCTATACATTGTTAGTTACATTGCATTGCATTGTTAGTTAGATTACTTGTTGGTTATTACTGCATTGTCGGAACTAGAAGCACAAGCATTTCGCTACACTCGCATTAACATCTGCTAACCATGTGTATGTGACAAATAAAATTTGATTTGATTTGATCATACACATATACACTGAGTGTACAAAACATTATGAACATCTTCCTAATATTGAGTTGCACCTCTTCTTGCCCTCTGTCTCAATTCATTGAGCATTAACTCTACAATGTGTCAAAAGCCTTCCACAGGGATGCTGGCCCATGTTGACTCCAATGCTTCCCACAGTTGTGTCAAGTTGGCAGGATGTCCTTTGAGTGCTGGAACATTCTTGATACACACATGAAACTGATGAGCATGAAAACCCCAACGGCGTTGAAGTTCTTGACACAAACCAGTGCGCCTGGCTCCTACTAACACCCTGTTCAAAGTCACTTACATTTTAAAATGTCGTCTTGCCCATTCACCCTCTGAATGGCACACATACACAATCCATGTCTCAAGGCTTAAAAATCATGATTTTAATTATATTAATTATTTAACCCGTCTCCTTCCCTTCATCTACACTGATTGAAGTGGATTTAAGTGGATTTTTCTGAAGAATAGGATAGGTAAAATAGGAAAGGGAGGTGTGGGATGTAGGGAGGAGGGTGAAACGAGGGATGTCTAGTAGAGAGACTGATGGGTAGAGGGATGGTTCGAACGGGAGAGGAAGGTAAGAGGTGTTCCAGAGAGCATCTCACACTGAGGGAGAGGCAGAAACCCATCCCACCCTCTTCCAAGGGGCTTCTTCCTGATCCTCACCTACTCAGTCTAACAGTGTCAGAACACACCTCTATGGAGAGATGGAGTTAGTATTTTCTCTCTTTGTCCTCTTATTTCATTGCAACAGATGTGTTTATTTTTTTCAAGTATTAACTTTCCCCTTATCAAAGGATTTACTGTCTTTAACCCTTGTTAGATTTTAGGGTTTACGGACCGTCCTATGAGAGAACCAAGGACGTGGAAAATCTCATCAGTGGTTCCTTGTCATTGCGATCCTTCCCACAGCAGCGTCCTATGACTAGCTTGCCCTAGCCTATCTAACCCTTGAGCCTTTGTCTGGTCTGCGCTAGCCTGTGTGGTCACGGTGTTGCTGCTGTCCCGCATGAGTGGAACCACGGTGGTCCTGGCCCATTTGGCCTGTGTTAAATTAGCCCCCTGCCTAGGGACAGCAGATAGGGTTCCCTCTCAGGCCTCCCAAAGCCTCCTCGCCGTCCCTTCGCAGGCAGCCCTCCGACAGAGCACAAAGTTGTCTACAAATAAAACGGCAGACGGCCAAAAATCTCACTCGTTTATTTATTTTTCAACCCCCTCTCCTCTTCTTACCTTCCTCCTTTGTAATAAAGGGCTATTTCCTGTTTTGCGGAGTGAAGGGGGAATATGTGAGACTGCAGCAGGGCCTGTCCGAGGCCTCCTCGCCGGCAGGAAGGGGCTTTTCCCCCTGCAATGGCTTTTCCATGTGCTCTGTGAGATGAATGAAGACACATTGTGGAATAGAGGGAGGGGAGAGAGCGAGAACCCTGGCTCCCAACTGCGCCTGCTGCTTCCTGCCTCTGCGCAGCTACTGCTCAATGGGACCTGTGCGCAGAATTCAATTCAGTAGCACACTAGACTAGGAAGTCGTACCGATGTGAGTAAGACCTTTTAAACAGGTTAACATTCACAAGGCCGCAGGGCCAGACTAATTACCAGGATACTTACTCGGGCATGCGCTGACCAGCTAGAAAGTGTCTTCACTGACATTTTCAAACTTTCCCTGACCCAGTCTGTAATACCTACATATTTCATACAGACCACCCTAGTCACTGTCCCCAAGAACGCAAAGGTAACCTGTCTAAATGACTATCGCCCTGTAACACTCACATCTGTAGCCATGAAATGCTTTGAAAGGCTGATCATGGCTCACATCAACTCCATCCCAGACACCCTGGACCCACTCCAATTCGCATACCGCCCCAACAGATCCACAGATGACGCAATCTCTATTGCACTCCACACTGCCCTCTCCCACCTGGCTAAGAAGAACACCTACATGAGAATGCTGTTCATTGACTGTAGCTCAGTGTTCAACACCATAGTGCCCTCAAAGCTCATCATTAAGCGAAGAACTCTAGATTTGAACACATTCCTCTGCAACTGGATCCTGGACTTCCTGATGGGCCACCCCCATGTGGTGAGGTTAGACAACAACCCATCTGCCACACTGACCCTCAACAAGGGGGTCCCTCAGGGGTGCGTGCTTCTGTACTCCCTGTTCACTCACGACTGCATGGCCGTGCACAACTCAAATCCATAATTTTGTTTGCTGACAGCACAGCGGTGGTTGGCCTGGTCACTGACGATGATGAGACAACCTATAGGGAGGTCAGTGAACTGGCAGCGTGGTGCCAAGAAAATAACCTCTCCCTCAATGTCAGCAAAACAAAGGAGAGAATCGTGGACTACAGGAAACGGAGGGACGAGCACGTCCCTATCCACATCAACGTGGCTATAGTGGAGTGGGTCGAGAGCTTCAAGTTCCCCAATCCATATCACTAAGGAATTACAATGTGGTTAGAGCATTGGGTGGTTAGAGCAAATCCCCAATCTTACAAGGTAAAAATCTGTCGTTCTGCCCCTGAGAAAGGCAGTTAACCCACTTCCCCGGGCCCCAAAGACGTGGATGTCTATTATGGCAGCGGAGGTGACCAAGAACCCGATGATCACTCTGACAGAGCTCCAGAGTTCCTCTGTGGAGATGGGAGAACCTTCCAGAAGGAAACCCATCTCAGCAGCATCCCATTAATCAGGCCCAGGACATCACTAGGGCCGAGCTCCCTGACATCCAGGACCTCTATACCAGGCGGTATCAGAAGAAGGCCCTAAAAGTTTTAAGACTCCAGTCACCCAAGTCAGACTGTTGTTTCTGCTACCACACGGCAAGCGGTAGCGTTGCACCAAGTCTGCAACCAACAGGACGCTGAACAGCTTCTACCCCTAAGCCATAGGACTGCTAAATAGTTTGTCCGGGTAGCTATTGATTAACTACTTAACTATCTGAGTTGACCCTCTTTGCACTAACTCTTTTGACTCATCACATATGCTGCTGCTGTTTATCTATCATGTTGCCTCGTCAGAAGTTTACACACACCTTAGCCAAATGTATTTAAACTCAGTTTTTCACAATTCCAGACATTTAATCCTAGTAAAAATTCCCTGTTTTACGTCCGTTTGGATCAACACTTTATTTTAAGAATGTGAAATGTCAGAATAATATAATTTTTTTCATCGCATTCCCAGTTGGGTCAGAAGTTTACATGCACTCAATTAGTATTTGGAGCATTGCCTTTTAAATTGTTTAACTTGGGTCAAACGTTTCGGGTAGCCTTCCACAAGCTTCCCACAAGAAGTTGGGTGAATTTTGGCCCATTGCTCCTGACAGAGCTGGTGTAACTGAGTCAGGTTTGGAGGCCTCCTTGCTCGCACACACTGTTTCTGTTCTGCCCACAAATACTCTATAGGATTGAGGTCAGGGCTTTGTGATGGCCACTCCAATACCTTGACTTTGTTGTCCTTAAGCCATTTTGCCACAACTTTGGAAGTATGCTTGGGTCATTGTCCATTTGGAAGACCTATTTGCGACCAATCTTTAACTTCCTGACTGATGTCTTGAGATGTTGCTTCAATATATCCACATAATTTTCCTTCCTCATGATGCCATCTATTTTGTGAAGTGCACCCGTCCCTCCTGCAACAAAGCACCCCCACAACATGATGCTGTCACCCCCGTGCTTCACTTTTGGAATGGTGTTCTTCGTCTTGCAAGCCTCCCCCTTTTTCTCCAAACATAACGATGGTCATTATGGCCAAACAGTTCTATTTTTGTTTCATCAGACCAGAGGACATTTTCCCAAAAAGTACAATCTTTGTCCCCCATGTGTAGTTGCAAACCGTATTCTGGCTTTTTTTATGGCAGTTTTGGAGCAGTGGCTTCTTCCTTGCTGAGGCCTTTCAGGTTATGTTGATATTAGACTCATTTTACTGTGGATATAGATACTTTTGTACCTGTTTCCTCCAGCATCTTCACAAGGTCCTTTGCTTTTGTTCTGGGATTGATTTGCACTTTTCGCACCAAAGTACGTTCATCTCTAGGAGACGAACGCGTCTCCTTCCTGAGCGGTATGACGGCTGCGTGGTCCCATGGTGTTTATATTGTTTGTACAGATGAACGTGGTACCTTCAGGTGTTTGGAAATTGCTCCCAAGGATGAACCAGACTTGTGGAGGTCTACAAACATTTTTTCTGAGGTCTTGGCTGATTTCTTTAGATTTTTCTCATGATGTCAAGCAAAGAGGCACTGAGTTTGTGAGCCTTGAAATACATCCACAGGTACACCTCCAATTGACTCAAATGATGTCAATAAGCCTTACATCTAAAGACATGATGTAATTTTCTGGAATTTTCCAAGTTGCTTTAAGCACAGTCAATTTAGTGTATGTAAACTTCTGACCCACTGGAATTGTGATACAGTGAATTATAAGTGAAATAATCTGTCTGTAAACAATTGTTGGAAAAATGACTTGTCTCATGCGCAAAGTGTGCCAAATGCCAAAACTATAGTTTGTTAACAAGAAATGTGTGGAGTGGTTGAAAAATGAGTTTTAATGACTCTAACCTAAGTGTATGTAAACTTCTGACTTCAACTGTATATGTACATACAGTATCTACCTCAACTACCTCATACCCCTGCACATCGACTCGGTACTGGTACCCCGTGTATGTAGCCAAGTTATCCTTACTCATTGTATTTAGTCCACGTGTTTTACTTTTTAAAATGTTTTCTCTAGTTTTCTCTCTGCATTGTTGGTAAGTAAGTATTTCACTCTAAGTTTACACCTGTTTACAAACCATGTGACAAATAAAATTAGATTTGATTTAGGGTGTGTGTTTGTGTTTGCTAGGGATCAAGAGCTTTGGGGTGGAAATGCTCAATTGGGAGATTGGCAATCAGAACAGTGTTGTCAAGGCTGCCAAAGCTCTTAACAGGCTGGGAGAGTGAGCATGTGTGCCCCCAGTCTTGTGGCTGTGCTCACAGCATAGCCTCCCGGTTGGCTGTTCTTGTGAGGCTCGTCCCAGGAGGAGAAGATGGAATGCTTTTGTAGGACGATGCGCTCACCCATTATTTTTTACGGGCCACAGACAACCCTAATATGTCTGGGTGCTGCTCCAGCATAGACTTGGACAGCTCTCTTGAAGCAGGCATACATGATGTAGCCCCCCACCCCTGAACTCCTCTTCCCAGATCCTGTCTACATAGTCTGGGTACCCCTGCCAATCCCCTACGATGCAAACACAACTTTAGGTCCTGATCCAGCGTGGTGGGGCCTCTCTTGTGGTGCTAGTAGTAGACTGATGAAATCACTATGTTTTTTTGTGAGTCTCTGAGTAAAGCTGTATTTTTTTTGTGAGACTACAGCACAAGGTTAGATTACATCAGAAAGTTAAGTTAGGAGTCGGTGAAAAGTGTCAACCCTACAGTAAAACATCCTTGTTCATTTGTTGTCTGCTGTAGGCACATGAAACTTGGTAGGCTTACGCGTTTGGTGCACTCAGCACTTTGACATGGCATAATATCCATTTTAGTGTGTGCATTACTGACCAAAAGTTTTGTTGGACATCGTTGACTTGATGGAGATTTTGTCTTTATAAGTCGAACTGTACGGGTCATGTTGAGGACCATATCTGGCAATCACATTGAGCAGTTCAGTGGTTGGCGAACTACAGAGCAGATAGCAATGACCCATTGAAGTGAGGGGTAGGCTCAGGACAGGGGAGAGGGAGATGCATACTTGGCAGCCATTTTAAACTCTCCACCTGACAACCTTGGATGACCCTGGGATGCTGTGCTGCTTGACTTACCAGCAGGTCCAGAGGAACAGAACACAGTTCAGCCCGTCTTTTGAGTGCACCCTTGGGTGTAGAACCAACATTCATGCCAAGACGAGAGTTTCCAGAGTGAATTCATATCAACACGCACACCACACCACCACATTGCCTCTCTTGAGCTGTGCTGGGAATCTAATAAAACACACTACTCCATCATCATCATTGATGAAAATGACTTCCTCACTCGCACACACCATTTCCTCTCCATTTTCGGTCAAATCAAGCCTTTTTTCACGACCTCAAGATCCCAGTTCCTTCAATAGCTTGCCTATATCTAACATCTAGGATATGTTAGGGTTACGTTCCTCTGACTTCCCCGGCATGTGCTGTGAGACGGCCTGCCTTTTTTTCTCCAACCATCCTAAATCCCTCATGTTATTCCAGCTTAATCAATGACGGACGTTTCAGACGTGGACTTGCTTTAATTGTGTGATCCTATCTGCTTCATGAAGGCTGTTCCTCTGTCAGAACTCTGTTGCTCGGGAGCAAGCACCCTATAGGAGGTGGCTTATTTTCATTTCATTACCAACCATAACAAACAGGCTCTCGACGATGTGACCTATTGGGTGTCCTGTCTTAACCATGTGCTAAGAGACCAGACTCATATCCCCCCTCCTCCTCATCTTCCTCCCAACTCATTCTTCCTCATCCCACCTCCTCATCATCCTCCTCCTACCTCCTTCCTCCTGCTCTTGGAAATCTGATGAAACCAGATTTTGAAAAGTGGGGTTGAAATGGAGCCACTCATGTCTGGAAGTTGTTTTTTCCCCGTAAAATGTTGGTAATCCCAAAGTTTAATTTTGCGATTGGGATGTTTCCAGGTGGTGGTTTCTAATGCCTTCCAGATGGTATCCACGCCGATTCCAGTCAAGTCGCGATGGCAGGAAAAACCATTTTTTAAAGCTGGGATTTTCACAGTTGGGCAGGACTGGGATTGGCGGCTCTCTGACTGAATGAGGGAGACCAGACCACAGTGTCCTCTTCTGTTTCTATTAGCACCTCCTGACAGCAGACACCGAGAGAGAGAGGATGGTTCTATTTCCAGTGTTGAAATCCTGGCCCAGCTAGAAAGGACAGGACACTGTGTGATCTGGACCCAGTGTCCCTTTTGGCTGAGGAGGTCAAACTTTCCTTTGTCTCCCTCTCTCTGTCACTCTTGTCTGTCTCCATCTCTCCTCCCTCTGTCTTTATCAGTCCCTTGCTGTTTTCTTTCCTCCCTCCCCTGTCTTCAGTGTTCAGCCACGATGCACTGATTGAGCCAGAGTCTCGTCGGGAACAGCGTGTTACCCGAAGCAGTCAAAAGTAATGTTTTCAGGTTCCTCTTGAGTGTAGTAGCTTTGGTAAAATGTAACAAAAATCTGCCTGTGTGGATTAGGGAAAAGAGAGCTGGATATCAACTCTGATTTCAGGAGAGGCCCAGAGGCATGTTTAGCTATCGGTGCGTTTGGTGGCTGTTCCCTAGCTAAACTCAGGGCATGGGCAATGGCCTCCAGCCTCCCAGGTCCCCCTTCTCTGTTATTGAGTTTAAAGCAATCACCAAGGGACTTCCATTGTTTCCTCTGGTCATGTAGCTGCGTTCCAGCCATGAAATCGAATCAATTAAGGGAACGTGGACCAGGGGGTCTGTTTCAACACAACCCTAAACCAGAAAGCAACCTTAGGAGTAAGCCTGAACTCACCCCCTCTCCCAGTGCATGGAAGGTCTATATCGAATTTATTTTCACTCACTGGCCAGTTTATTAGGTACACCACCCGTTCATAAAGAGGGGTTGCTCCTACAGACCACGAGTCATGTGGCCGTGGCTTGCTATATAAAGCAGGCAAACAGGCATCGAGGCTTTCGTTTATTGTTCGATTGAATGTTAGAATGGGCAAAGCATGTGACTTTGAGTGTGATCGTCAGTGCCAGGCGCACAGGTTTACCAAGAATGGTGCAACAAACAAAAACACATCCAGTCCGCGGCAGTCGTTTGGGCCAGAACGGCTCATTGATGAGAGAGGTTAACAGAGAATGGTG
The DNA here is from genome assembly GCF_013265735.2 of Oncorhynchus mykiss. Lineage (NCBI taxonomy): Eukaryota > Metazoa > Chordata > Actinopteri > Salmoniformes > Salmonidae > Oncorhynchus > Oncorhynchus mykiss. The sequence goes on from NC_050572.1 coordinate 18,851,720, forward strand.
TGAACTAACAGGTGGGCTACAAACCAACAAATAACGGTGCAGTACAACAGTGGTGTGCAGAATGGCATGTCGGAATGTTCAACTCGTCTATCACGGATGGGCTATTGCAGCAGGCGACCACACCGGGTTCCACGCCAATCAGCTAAAAACAAGAAGAAGCGGCTCCAGTGGGCAGGGGATCACCAATACTGAACAATTGAGCGGAAAAACATTGGCTGGTCTGATGAATCCCTGCTAGTGGCAGTGGTGTACCATCGTCCATTCTGCAACAACTGTGTGGTGCCATAGTGTCAGCATGGACCAACATCCTTGTGGAATGTTAGACTCATAGAATCCATTCCCCAAAGAATTCAGGCTGTTCTGGAGGCCAAGGAGAGTCCGATCCAGTACTGGATGGGTGTACCTAATAAATTGTGTGTGGGTGTGCGCAAGTTTATACAGTGCATTCGGTAAGGATTCAGACCCCTTGACTTGTTCACATTTTGTTACATTACAGCCTTTTTCTAAAATGGATTCAATCGTTTTCCCCCCCCCATCAATCTACACACAATGACAAAGCAAAAACTGAAATTTTTACAAATTTATAAAAATAGACATATCACATTTACATAAGAATTCAGATCCTTTACCCAGTACTTTGTTGAAGCACCTTTGGCAGTGATTACAGCCTCGAGTCTGACACTACAAGCTTTGCACACCTGTTTTAGGACATTTACTCCTGAGGTGCTGACTTGCTGCATCCTTGACAACTGCTGTGATTATTATTATTTGACCATGCTGGTCATTTATGAACATTTGAACATCTTGGCCATGTTCTGTTATAATCTCCACCCCGGCACAGCCAGAAGAGGACTGGCCACCCCTCATAGCCTGGTTTCTCTCTAGGTTTCTTCCTAGGTTTTGGCCTTTCTAGGGAGTTTTTCCTAGCCACCATGCTTCTACACCTGCATTGCATGCTGTTTGGGGTTTTAGGCTGGGTTTCTATACAACACTTTGAGATATCAGCTGATGTAAGAATGGCTATATAAATAAATTTGATTTTAGGAGAGTCTCCCATTCTTCTCCACAGATCCTCTCAAGCTCTGTCAGGTTGGATGGAGAGTGTCGCTGCACAGATATTTTCAGGTCTCTCCAGAGATGTTAGATCGGGTTCATGTCTGGGATCTGGCTCGGCCACTCAAGGACATACAGAGACTTGTCCCGAAACCACTCGTGTTGTGTTGGCTGTGTGCTTAGGGTCATTGTCCTGTTGAAAGGTGAACCTTCACCCCATTCTGGGGAGCTGAGTGCTCTGGAGCAGGTTTTCATGAAGGATCTCTGTACTTTGCTCTGTTCATTTTTCTCTCGATCCTGACTAGTCTCCCAGTCACTGCTGCTAAAAAACATCCCCACAGCATGATGCTGTCACCACCATGCTTCACCGTAGGGATGGTGCTAGGTTTCCTCTAGACGTGACGCTTGGCATTCAGGCCATAGAATTCAATCTTGGTTTCATCAGACCAGAGAATCTTGTTTCTCACGGTCTGAGAGTCTTTAGGTGCCTTTGGGCAAACTCAAAGCAGGCTGTCATGTGCCTTTCACTGAGGAGTGCCTTCTGTCTGGCTACTCTACCACAAAGGCCTGATTGGTGGGATGCTGCAGAGATGGTTGTCCTTCTGTAAGATTCTCCCATCTCCACAGAGGAACTCGAGCTCTATCAGCGTGACCATCAGGTTTTTGGTCACCTCTCTGACCAAGGCCATTCTCCCTCGATTGCTGGGCGGCCAGCTCAAAAATTATTTCTGAAGGCACTGTATATGTGTTTATTGATGAGGATAAAAAAATGTATACATACAAAAATATAAAGGCAACAATTTGCTAAGATTGCACTGAGTTACAGTTTATACAAGGAAATCAGTCAATTGAAATGCATTCATTTGGCCCTAATCTATTGATTTCACATGACTGAGAATACAGATCGGCATCTGTTGGTCACAGTTACTTAAAAAACGAAGAGGCGTTGATCAGAACCAGTCAGTATCTGGTGTGACCACCATTTGCCTCATGCAGCGCAACACATCTCCTTCATACATGTCGATCCAGAGCATCTCAGACATGCTCAATGGGAAAGGGGTATATCTAGTCAGTTGTCCAACTGAATGTATTCAACTTAAATGTGTCTTCCGCATTTAACCCAACCCCAATGGGTGACATGTCTGAGTATGCAGGCCATCAAAGTACTGAGTCATTTTTAGCTGCCAGGAATTCCGCACAGGTCCTTGCGACATGGGGCTGTGCATTATCATGCTGAAACATGAGGTGATGGTGGTGGATGAATGGCACGACAATGGACCTCAGGATCTCGTCACGGTATCTCTGAATTCAAACTGCCATAGATAAAATGCAATTGTGTTTGTTTTTCGTAGCTTATGCCTGCCCATACTATAACCTCATCGCCACCATGAGGCACTCTGTTCACAACGTTGACAACCGCTCACCCACACAATGCCATACACAGTGTTTGACATCTGCCCGTTACAGTTGAAACCAGGATCCATTACTTCTCCAGCGTGCCAGTAGCCATCGAAGGTGAGCGTTTGCCCACTGAAGCCTATTACGACGCTGAACTGCAGTCAAGTCAAGACCCTGGTGAGGACGAAGAGCACACAGATGAGCTTCCCTGAGATGGTTTCTGACAGTTTGTGCAGAAATTTGTTTGTTGTGCAAACGCACAGTTTCATCAGCTGTCTGGGTGGCTGGTCTCAGACGATCCCGCAGGGGAAGAAGCCTGTGAAGGTCCTGGGCTGGTGTGGTTCCAAGTGGTCTGCGGTTTTGAGTTCGGTTGGACATACTGCCAACTTCTCTAAAACTATGTTGAAGGTGGCTTATGATAATTTAATGTTAATTTCTCTATCTGGCAACAGCTTTGGTGGACATTCCTGCATTCAGCATGCCAACTGCACGGTCCCTCAACTTAAGGCATCTGTGGCATTGTGTTGTGTGATACAACTGCACATTTTAGAGTGGCCTTTTATTGTCCCCAGCACAAGGTGCACCCGTGTAATGATCATGCTGTTTAATCAGCTTCTTGACATGTGTGTCTTTTCAGGAGACCAGCGCAATAACTTGGGTGTGAGTGCTGCCTTTTTTAAATGGGGATAGCAGAGATCCCATACATGTGAGACTGGAGAACATGTTTAATGTATGGAGAGGATGTTTCAACTCTGTGGTCTCGTCATGTTGTGGTTAAATAGGTGGCCCCATGCCCTGTACGGTCTTCCTCTAGTCTACAGTATTTAACTCTGTTTCTCTCCCCCACCCCTGTTCATTCAATTCATTTGACTCCAACCTCCCTTCCCAAGTATTAGGTATTTTTATATTTTTACAAGCAGTAAATCCATGTTACTTCAAGAGTTATGATCATACACCGCAAGCCAGGTACATCAGCATCAGTCGGAGAATGGGGCCTTGCTTTCGACGGCTGGAATGAAATAACCATTGCCAGCCCTCAGCGGCCACTAAAACTTCCTTATGGAACTCAATGTAGCCATCAAGAATAGTGGAGATGGTGGAAGTGCCATTGGTTGGTTGCGCCTTAAACCAAAGACATCATCAACCCTACTTTTCCAATATATGCGTCTGATTTTAACTCAAAATGACTGCTTATTCGCTCACAATAGATGATTGTGTTTTTCCTCTCTTTATTAGAGGAACAACCAGACCTGACGTTTGAATAGGGTATAGGGTATTTTGTTTCGCTTTTCCCCCTTAGCCATTTGGATGACATTAACGTTGAAGAGGGATGATTAATATATTTTGTGGTTCGATAGACATGGGCTTGGTTTTTATGAAATCTATCTGCCGCTGCACTATTAAAAACAATGGTTTTGTTCTACAATCCATTCTTAAAGATTTATTCAATTAAATCTAATTGAACGTGGGTGGTGTTCTGTTACCAGCATTAGATGTAAGCCGATTCATAAAGATTCCATAAGGAGCCATAAGGCCCCTCTCCCTCCCACTTATTCTTCCTCTCCCATATACTGTTGCCTTGCAGATGAATGTCATGATGCTCAACGTATTTCTCAAGATATGAAACCTACTGTTCCCAAGTAGTCATTTTTCATTCTAACCATTTTAGGATTTCTACCTGGGGAAAGAGACCTAGAGTAGGAGAGATTTCCACTAATTTTTTTACACTAATATTGTCATCCTCTCTGTAGTCCTTCTTGGAAACAGTCCAGAGTCTAGACATTCCCCCGGCCACCTGGTCTCATTTTACCCTCCCACAATAGTTCAGTTCCATACTGGCTGTGTTAAGTCCATCCACGTATTCAGTGTGGTCATCTGTATGCAGCCCGGACCTACGGTCGGTGCTGACGTGTATGACATGGACCCTGAAACACTGTCTTGATTGATGGAGTCACCGTAGCAGGTTACCTAGAAGATGCATTGTGTCTCCTCAAACAGTCTGATATTGATCAGTGTGCTGTGCTGCTCTGGGCCCCGGGCCAATAAAAGGGCTGTGAGAGGACTCAGAGGACCAGGTATACCATTTTGCATTGGCCCAGGATAAACTACTTACCAAACTGTTCCTATCCTAGGGACACAAAGGTTTGCATTCAGGCTCTGCAGCACTGCTGAAATCAATATGGTGATAAAATTGACAGATAGGTAGTAAATTATGTGTAATATTGGCCTGTCACTGTGCTGTCAGCAGGAAATCTCTTTTTAATAGTCTATTTAAGGAGAAGCAGGGTTGTGTTTTTCTAAGTCGGTGGGGGAATGTTGATCCAGAGCTGCTTGTCTGGGTGGGGGGTGATCTTAAGAAGTGGCTGGGCGAATCGCGTGCTGCTCCGACAGAGCAAACAGGACCCCCGGCCGCAGCATGCCGGACCTTTGCAGGTGCATAGAGGTGGGGGGTGTTTTTAAGAGAGGAGGGAAGACTGTTGCGGGGGGGGGGGGTGTGGGGCTGCCAAAGCAGCCACCTGTCGTTCCGTAGTTTTTAGGACTTCCTTCTCATCCGGTATTCAGCACGACTCCCAGTTGGCCCAGTGTGTGTCCTGTTGCCAGAAGGCCTGATTGAAACCAACTGCCAACGGGGGCTGCCATGTGTTTCGGTTGGAAGGAGGGGTTTGGAGATGGCGGTGGGATTGCAAGGCGAAACTCTGGGGAGGGAAGCAGGGGACAGGGGTGTTAGTGAGCAGGGGTGGTGGTGAGTGTTGACGGGGATGGGGGGCAACCAGAATGCTTGAAGCTCTCACATTCGGCACAGCTAAGAGATGAGATGTCTAGACTGTTTGATTTCTCCTTCACACCAGCCCGGGCCCGGGTTCTCCCACTCTCTTTCCCCTGTCAGAGCTTCAGAGTTTCTACGGAGACTGGGGTTATAAAAATCATTTTACGGCTCTGGGTCTACTAGGAAGAAAATGAGGAAGAGAGGAGTGTGGCAGAATATCTGTCCTCACCTAGACTCCCTTCTCTCTTTATCCTCTCTACCTCTTTCCTCAATCTATCTACTCTGGCAATGCCTGAAAATATGCGTTTTCCCATTAAAACCTATGAATCTTTCTGTGGCTTGTAGAAGGTTTTTGTGGTGGCCGTGGGGAAAGAAAATTACCGGAATTGACATCACTGGTATGTTGGCGTTTACAGTTAGTTGCGAAATCTGCTGCGTTCTCTAAGGCACAAGCAAGGGATTTCCTCGTTCTCTTTACCCGATGGCTTTCTATTTTGTCATAATACCTGTGGGCTGTAGTGGTGGGGAGGGGAAGGAAAGCTTCAGGGCATCATTTGATATTTAATTTTCAATAAATAAAAATTTTCTCTGAATGATGTACCGGATGCTTTTGCCCAGGTGGAAAAGCCATTTTGGAAAAACCTGGACGTGCTCAGTCGGAATGCAAAGTTTCCACAGGCTGTACTCACTCCCAAGGTTAAACCGCATGTACGAGGATCCTTCAGAATATTTATTTATCAAGTTAGCGTGGCGTGTGGACCTCGCTGCACCGTGGCTCGACAGCTGTGGTGAGCTGACGTTACACTCCGCCTCACTGAATGAGGGCCTGACTTCGTCGCGACCTCTCAGATATTGTGGATTTGCCATTTTGCGAAATAACAAACTATTTATTATTAGCCCTGGTTCCTACAGTACTACCATACAACATAAGACGTTAGAAATTTAAAAAGTGTGAAGAGGCAGTTCGTTGGGGAGGAACCCCTGGTTTCCGGGTCTCCAGATTCATTGTAAGCTCCGTCAGACGAGTTCCTCTTCTAAGGGTCTTCTGCGTCGCAACGATATGGTTTCTGCATCCCACAACCACCATCCATCCCCCGGTGGTTAGCCCCAGTCTTGTGTAGGGTGATCTACCCTCCCCTGGCCCCCCTCACGGTCATCCTCTCATTGGGCATGACTGGAGAGGAGCACTTCTACAGACCAGACATGAGTCTCCATTGGCTGGCTGGCGTCTGCTCACCGCTAACCATTCCATATGCCTGAATGGGACCCATAGGGACTGAAGAGACAGACCGACCAACGTCACCATTTCCAACACTATAGGTAGTTTACCCTGATTCACTGTCCCCACAGCCATACTGAGATGGTACTTTCTGGTGTTAATCTGTACGGTGGGTTTCACGTCACTTGGTCGAGACAGCAAAGCAAGACATTACCTCTGTACTCTCGCTCTTTGCAAGACACAGAGGAACAGAGTATTTTTACTTGGAAGTGTAATAGGTAAAAACCATGTTCGTTTAACCTTGAAATAGTCAAATTCTGCCGCCCATCCATTTGCATTCACGTCCCAGTGTTGATCTCACAATCTGAGTTGGAGTGAATTCCAGATTTCCCTATACTAAGGAACATTGGCATCCTCTTAATTCAAATTTCTGCATTTTACGCAAATCCCGTATTCTTCTTGAAAGAGTTTTTCTATGACCAAGTCACGGATCTGACAAAGTAATTTGTTACTTATCAACAGAACACTTGAGTTCATGGTTATAGTGTACTGTAGTGTACTAAACATTACATGGCAAATATTTTAGTTTCCATTAGAAATAGAGGTTAGTGGGTTTGTCCACGTTGTCGTGAATGAAGGGCAAAAGAGCAGCTAGCCTCGCTCCCAGTGGTTGTGAACATTTCCACATTTGGTTTCCACCGCTGCCTGTGACAGGGCTGATGGGTGAGTGTGATAGCAAGGGCCAACCACGAGACCTGGCCCCAGCAGGAGGCAGCCCTGGTGGGGGGAAAGAGAGGAGGGAGAAGGGGGTGGCCTGGAGGTCAGGGAGTAGTGGACACAGTTCTGGCCGAGAGAGGAACAGTGTTTGGGTTAGCTAAAATGCAAATGTCTTTGACAAGCTGTATCCCACCTAGACATGACCAGGGACAGGGGGAGGAATTCCAGAGGTGTGCAGGATTCCTTTTCCTACCAGACAGGTTGGTCGGGTCTAGGGGACAGTGTTGGGGCTGCGGGGACAGTGTGGTGGCTGGGAAGAGAATGGTCTGGGCCGGGGGACAGCGTGGGGGCTGGGTGGAGAATGGTCTGGGCCGGGGGACAGCGTGGGGGCTGGGTGGAGAATGGTCTGGGCCGGGGGACAGCGTGGGGGCTGGGTGGAGAATGGTCTGGGCCGGGGGACAGCGTGGAGGCTGGGTGGAGAATGGTCTGGGCTGAGGGACAGCGTGGGGGCTGGGGGTAGAATGGTCTGGGCTGAGTGACAGGCTGCGGCAGGCAGCCAGGAGCCCTGTACCTGCAGATCCAAACATCCCCAGCTGAGCCTCGCAGCTGCTCCTTAAAAGGTCCCGACCGACGAGGGCCTGCCATACACCCAAACTCAGCCGCGACCAACGATGCCCAAACTCATCCCTGGAACCCTCCCCCTCAGTGTGTTCGTAGTAAGCGACTGTCTCTACAGAATGTCTTAGCTGTACTCTTCAAAGCACTGAAGAGAATACTGCATATATCATCTGGCTGATTCTGAAAAAAAAACAAGTTTTGTAATTTGAGTTGTTGAGGCCTTTACTGGCCACTTTTTTTGTTGGTCACAGTTGACTGAGTTCAATAGTTGCAATATGAGATTTCTTGTGAATATGGAAGAAACTAGATGCTGTCTCAAATCGACAGTCCCTTTTTTAGTTACATCTCTAGTAAATGAAGGGTTTGAGTGAACAGCTGTGTGTGTGAGTAATGAAGTGTGGTAAAGATGGCAATCTAGCTGGACAGCGCGAGATGATCAACTTGTGGTTTGTTCCTTATCACACCTCACTGTGTTTTTATAGCTGTTTGTACACCTGATTTGGTCATGATCAAAAACCTCAGAAATAAAACTGGAAGAAATATCATATTTATCAGCAGACTGAAAAACACATTGAAATTTAAGTACTTTCTTTTTCACTGGGAATTGCAAAATAACAATAAAATAAAAGAATCTTACCTGTTTGAAATAAACTTAATTAATTCATAAGCATATTTATTTAGACATGAATTTGAACAGATTCTTACAAATATTGTACAGAACATCAAATTACATAAGACAGAATGCTGAGGATTTATCTTCAGGAGAAAGGCAGTTGTCTGTCGGGGTAGAAACTCCCTGACCACAAAACCCAGTTACATTTGAAGTGAAAGCTGTGTTATATATTTGGCTTGTGGAACAGTTTGCTTACTTTCCGGCAAGTAGCCTGATACAGTCAACCATGGGTTCCAGTTTTGCCTGCCCTTTCCATTACAACCCCCCTTACCACAGCCCTTTTAGTTCCACCGTGGCTCATCTGAGTCCTTACCGACTGTCTGGGTGTCTGTCTCATGCAGAGAGGGTTGTGGTTATTACGTTTCATATGCAGACGTTCTCAGGTAAAGAAAAGATGAGAGCAATGTTATTTTTGTGTGTTTCTTTTTCATCTCCCTGTTCAAGTCTTTGAGAGATCATGGAATGGAGAAGTGGTGAATGTTTTTAAGAGGGATGATTATTCTCGATCTCCTCTTTGAATCCGGGCATGCTTCCATTGTCCAAGAAGTTCCAGTCTCTTTCCATCCAAAAATGATTACCTCGTCAGAAACTACACTTAGCATCTCAGTTCAGATTTTTTTTTGGGGGACGGGGGGTTATAATTAAATACAGGTTTTGATTTATGTACACCTTTAAGAATGTCACGTTTCTGGTCCACAGTTCTGGTTCATATGTTGTGCTCATCAAGGCAGTTTCTTCCCTCTGTCGTCCTCCAGATATTAACTTCTTAGAGCAGTTTTCCTGTCTCTGTCTTTGCTCTGAAAGAAAGAGTGAAAAAAAGTTAACATTTTCTAGTAGGCTATTAATAGTAAAAAAAAAAATACTAAACACTTTGTGAAAATACTTTTCCAAGACGGATTCTATCCCAATCTTAACTATTTTACAATGCTTCTTATTGATGAGGTAGCGTAAGTAAAGGAAAATAAAATAGTTTGTCTGACATTAACCCTTTGAGTGAGTGCGCTGCTCTCGCCTGTCAGACTAGTTCTATTCTTCTAACCCACTGGTCCAGCCTGCAGTGGAGGCTGCCTGGAGGCCTTTGTAGACTGAGGATGTGTGAAGTCTGTGTGGACTGGGGAGGTATGATGTCGACTGGTCTGGGGCTTGTGGGCTGTAGCATGGCCATGGGGGAGGCTCATGTTTTCTCCTCTCACCATACACTGAGTGGCAGAACTAGCATTAGGACACCTGGCTCACATTGTGCTCCCTACGGATTAACCCAGAGACCGGGAGACCAGGCCATGGAATGCCATCGTTTCCACGGCTATGTCTGACGTAGGCAGGCCCAGGCGCCCTGTCAAAACACTCGTCTCCAATTGATGAGGTCAGACGGTCTCTTGAAAACGGGCCAGGAACTTTTTTTTTTATTTTCTTTGGTTTATTGTTTTTGTTCAGTGCCACTTTAAAGTCCCATTCGTCGGCTCCAGGGATCACTTACACCCGACTAATAGGATTTTTGTTTAACATTTGTTTTTCATATCCTGTATAACACATTGTAAAGATGTATAGGGCTAATTCCGCAGCAGCTGAAACCAAATGTGAAGGCTTTTCTGATTGAACTCACACCTTTTTCTTTTCTTTTTAAAGCTTCCACCACTTGCTTATACAGCATCTAATTACATGGGAAGACTTTTGTTGTTTTTATAAACATATCACAACATATTACGTTTCCACAGACACAGAAGCCGATGTGTGTTTTTATTCTCTCCTCAGGCTTCATTCTTTAGGCAAATATTTGGTTTGGTTTCGGCCGGACAGGTAACGTTGGCAGATTGGTTCAAGATTACAATGGAGGCACTTGTCAGCTTTGTGTGTGTGTGTGTGCACGCGCAGGGGTGAGTGGATTTTCAGACGTAACTTGAGCCCTAACGGAAGATTCATCTGTTTGGGTTATTAAATGCAGCCTGCTTTCCTTCTGGTCATCCTAACTATTCTGAGCGTGGGTTCTTTACACCCTGTTTTGTCTGTGGACAAAAGTTGGACACAATATTACATATTCTAGAATAACTTGTTAAACAGGTGTTTGTAGGTGTGAAGTAAAAAATTTCTGTTTTTAATCATATGGTTAAGGCTTATATTACAGTTGGACAATAGTATTTTAGATTAAAATGAAATATTAAGTTACAACAATATTCAACTAAGTGTTATTTTTAATTCTAGCGTGCTTCTCAGCATACTGTTAGTTCACACTGGGTAATTTCATAATGTGTTACATGTTCACACTGATAGACTCCTTTTGCAGGGAAAAGCTTTAGTAACTTCTGTATGGCTGTAATGAAGGAACTCGAGATAATTACATAAAATATGAGCGATGTGGCTGCTTGGCTAGTGCACAGCTTTGGGACTGGCCTCTGAGGCTGTCTATACTCAATTAGTAATCTGTTGGGTTAACCCCAGCACCAGTACACAGAGGAAGCTCGCCAAGTTCTTTCCCTGCTCTCCTAGAAACTGCTGCTGCACACGTACTGTCCATTTGACTAGGGGTCGTCTGCTCCTGTGTGTCCTGTTATGCAATCCCCCTGCCATCCTTCATAACCCCTGTCTTCACCTGCTACAGCTATTAGGGAGAAAGAATGCTCCCTTCCCTAATGGACTGTGCTGAGCAGCCCCAAACGAAAGAGGGAGCTGGGGGGGGGGGTGGAACCTCAAATGTGGTTAATTTTTTGTTCTGCTCTGTCTTATGTCGTCATAATGGGGCTTTAGTTGAAGTGCACTTTTATACAGTTGATTTGCTGTCAATAGAAATGTAAAACGTTTCATGATGGTGTGTGTGTGGGGGGGGGTATGTGCGTGCATGAGATGTCTAGCTTGACTGTTGCGTAGAAAATTATTTATTCCACTCCAAGCAAGGTAGAGCTGTGCCAGATGGATACAATTTTGGATTGGAAAATGTGATAAGATCACACACTTACAACACATACACACATCTGTAAGCAAATCATTTCTGTGTGTGTCCACATAAATTGGCCTCTGACTTCAGTGGCAGGAAAAAACTTGAAAAACAATAAAGAGAATTCAGAGTGAATTGACGGTCTCTCTCTGATGATGTCAAATCTGTGATCTTACTGATCCAATGAGTAGTAGGCTAAAAAAGAGCACCATGGGAGCACTGATTGGTTGAGTCCAACACAAGTACTAAGCTGGTGATATCATAACAGTATGCTAATTGATCAATGAAGCGTTTTTATCATCTTTCCTACACTTCCGAATGCTTGTGAATGTTCTAGATCGCACAACTCTCCTGTTCTTTTCAATCATCCTGTTCTCAATTTGTTCTCTGTCTGAATTGGAAACATTTTGACGTGTGTTCTACAGTACCTCAATGTGTTTCCTTTTTATTTTCCTCTTTCTTTAGCAACAATAAAGCAATGAGTCTTGGCTGAGCAATGCTTTTCACGGAGTAATGAGCGCTAAGTATGGGTAAAGAGAGCAGTGCGGTTTGGAGTGGGTCGCTTTCGCCTCTTAAAGCCTCGACTACAAAGCCGAAGCCCAATCTGTTTCGAATATCGTCCCAGCTCAGGCCTCCTATAGAAAGGCCTTTAATTCAGGAGAAAAAAACTTAAACGGCCATTATCTCATTTGCTGGTTTATTCTGCCTTGCTAAAATCAATGAAATGGACGAATAGGATTGCTTCCAGTCGGGCGAATGTCCATTAGTCTCTTTTTATTGTTATTAATTGTATGACTCCTGCATCTCTGTTTCCTTCATGGTCTTTTAAAGAGCCCCTTTGTAGCAGTGAATACGTCTACGAAACATTACTAATAGGCGTTTACTTGAATCCGTTTTCGCTCCTTGGTGATGCTATAACAAGGTTGATTCAGATATTGTTCACGGTGAGCTTGTGCTATTACACTTGAAAGTTGAGCATATTTTTGTCTTAGATTTGTCCAGAGGTCTGGAGTTTTGACTCTCCAGACATGTTAATATATTAATGATGGCAGTGTAACACATCTACTGTGCAGCTCTGTTATGCTATTGAACATCTCTAGTGATGGTGTGTGTTGTGCAGAATGAGAGTCATTATATCGTATTCATGATTTATTTAGGAAGCCAGAGGTCTGAGATGCAGCGAGGCAGGTTGTGTGTGTGTGTGTGTGTGGTTGACAGTGTTATTAATTGGAGCCCTAGGAAGAGCCTTAGGTCAACACAGGATGCGTGTGTAAATCGCTCAGGATGGCTCACTGACAGATTGGGGAATAGAGCAGATGTTCCCAGAATGCTTTCGATCAGAGCACGGAGACGTAAGTAGCTGTTTTTATGTCTGGAGTCGTGGTACGTCTTGGTATTGGAGTCGTGGTACGTCTTGGTATTGGAGTCGTGGTACGTCTTGGTATTGGAGTCGTGGTACGTCTTGGTATTGGAGTCGTGGTACGTCTTGGTATTGGAGTCGTGGTACGTCTTGGTATTGGAGTCGTGGTACGTCTTGGTATTGGAGTCGTGGTACGTCTTGGTATTGGAGTCGTGGTACGTCTTGGTATTGGAGTCGTGGTACATCTTGGTATTGGAGTCGTGGTACGTCTTGGTGTTGGAGTCGTGGTACGTCTTGGTGTTGGAGTCGTGGTACTTCTTGGTGTTGGAGTCGTGGTACGTCTTGGTGTTGGAGTCGTGGTACTTCTTGGTATTGGAGTCGTGATACGTCTTGGTATTGTGTTGTTTGCTCCACTAGGAGTTAAAAGGAGTAAGTCCAGTAGGTCATTTTAGAGTTTAATCACTTAAAACGCATTCTGTTCTATATACATTGTTGACTCCAGGCTTTTTCCTTTCCTCTGTGCTTTTTTCAATGAAATGAATTTTGGACAGTCTTCATGTTTTCTGAGGGTATAATACATATTGTGGTGGTGAAATGTAGTACCTAACCGAAAATGTCCCAGTGTCATGGTTGACTCTTAATTGTTAAGAGCATGTGGTGTACAAGTTTGAAAGCTGCTTTGCTCTTGTGAGGTGAAATGACAGTTTCCCCCTCTCTGTTTTTTGGTTTTGTGTTGTATTTCTCATGGCTGGAGCGTGATTTACACTTTTATTTTTAATGCGACGTGGTGTTGGCTTTATGAGCCAGAATCTGCCCAGGCGTATGCTGAGGAAGAGCAGAGGACAAGGAGAGAGCGAGAGAGGGATAGATGGCGTGTTTGTATTTGGTGTGACACTTCCTTGATTAGGCTAATTTCTGTTTGCCCACGATACAGTTGGTCCCTAACTTCTCAGACCAAATAGACAATGGGACGCGCTACTGAATACAGGAAGCAAATTGAGACGTCTGAGAAAATTATCTCTGAGAGTTGGGGATTTGGGTCTTACTACTGAGAGGTTTAGTTGAAGCTGGACAACTGGGCATCCTTATCTGTCGCTGTGTCTCTGTCTGAGCACTGAGGGGCTGCTCTCTCACCCTCCAGTACAGCGGAGTGCATAGGATTCCCTTTATTCACCTCGCAAGAACAGATGATCCTAAATACATAAGGGAATAATAGATGTAGTTTTCTTGTCTAAGGGTAGCATAAGTTTGAAGCTTTTCAATCTTTTATTTGAAATCACTTAGGCTATAAGAATCATATAGCGAGGAGCCATCCAGCATGGTACTTCCTAAACAAAACGCCTTCTAATTGGATAATGCTTTACTTTAGTGCAAGGTTTCTGCATCTCTGTCGTGGGGCCCACCCCGAGTGCACGTTTTGGTTTTTGCCATAGCACTACACAGCTGATTCCAATAATGAAAGCTTGATGATGAGTTGGTTATTTCAATCAGCTGTGTAGTGCTAGGGCAAAAACCAAAACGTGCACCCAGGGTGGGCGCCACGACCGAGTTTGGGGAACCCTGCTTTAGTGGTTGGAGTCGTGGTGTTTTGTATCCTACTTGAGGCACAATGGCATATGCATGGTGTGGACGGCTGGGACAGACTAACTCACCATTTTCCTTTGGTTGCTGAGGCAGAATGTGCAGATCTGTTTAGGCTGGGAGTTCTCTGCGTCGTGGGCCGGGGATCCATGCTGATGTAAATAGTGGGCAGAGGAGGTCGCTCCAGCATGGCATGGCTGCCCGTCCCCGCATGTCTCCCCGACCAGCAGCACGTTGCCCAGGTGGGAGATGTAGCTGGACGCCAGCCGCAGCGTCTCGATCTTGGACAGCTTCCTGTCGGCTGGCTCGGTGGGGATGAGGGTCCGCAGGGCGGTGAAGGCCGTGTTCACGCTGTTGGTGCGGTCCCGTTCCCGCGCGTTGGCTGCGTTGCGCTGCCGCGGCAGCCCAGTCGTCGGAGAGATGGAGCCGTCCTGCGAGAGCAGCATCTGAGGCGGGAGCTGACCCCCTCCCAGACGCCCTGCTCCAGCACTGCCCGGCTTCCGTTTGCGGCCCCCGACTTTGATGTCATAGCCTCTGGCGTCCAGCCTGAAGGAGCGGTCGTCCGAGCCCGAGCTTTCGCTTCCATTCTCCTCGTCCTCGGACAACATGGAGATGTCTGAGTATAGGTACCGGTTGGGTGCCGGCCGCACCATGGCGAAGGACATGGTCACTGTGCTCTGCAGTTCCAACAGTCAACTAGCTCTATCTCTACTCAGGGCTTTGTTTACTGCTGTGACACCTGGACATGCATGTATAGTTCAATGATCACACAGGAAAAAGTAACAAGTGTTACCTCAGTATCTCTCTCTAAATCCTTTGACTCCGATGCACTCCAATCCAGTATGGCGTGGTTCCTCTCTCATTAAAGTCCCATGTGGAGTTTTAACTTTCCTTTCTCTAGGTGAGAAACCAAATGGAGGAATGTCAGGTCCCACTGTGTTTCTCAGATCCTCTCAGGATACTATTTGTCTCTCTCTCTCTCGTTCTCTCTTTCTTGCTCTCTCCTCTCAGATCCACGTCTGCGTGGCTCCCTCAGCTCGGCTCCACGTCTGTCCCTTGCACTTTCTCTCTCTCTTTTACACTCTCTCTCCCAGTGCTCAGATCCACATGTGGTTTCTGTCTGAGAGGTTCGGTATGGTTAGGCTTTATAGCCAGTGGGAGTGTCTGGTGCTACCCCCCCCTCTCTCTCCCTCCTTCCCTTCTTTTCTCCCTCTCTCCCTCCTTCACTCCGTATGCAAATGTCCCAGCTGGCTGTGGGAGCTTGGGGAGGGAGGGAGTCCAGCACAGTGTGGATCTACTATCTGCTACTATCTGCTTCCTTATTTAACCCGAGTCGGTAAAAGCCATGGAAAGAAGCTTCCGGAAACCATTGTGTGAAAGAGGGAGTCTTTTTTGTTGAAGCCCGGCTGCTCTGGGCGCTCTCTATTACTGATTAATTGTGTGTAAACTGTACGCACACAAACACTACGGGCGACCCATAAAACTCCTGCAAAGTTAAAGACCAATTAAATGTCAGCGGTTCAAAATGGGGAACCCCGTTTCTCATCTTTTTTTATTTTTCCAAATTTGTGGCATAACCCCTAACTTAACCCCAGTGCAGTCAAGCTGGGAGGTGAAGGCTCTTACTTAGCTAGAAAATGTAACATCATCCCACTCTTCCTCATCAGTGTTTCCCACCCAATGACAGAGTGAGATTCTTCAGAGGTTTACTTGGGGAGTTTAGGACTAACCCCCACAACAAGACTGATGCTGTCATGTTGTCTACATTGGTTCCATCACTCTGGGGAGTGAGTTGTCTTTCACTTTTGTGTTCCTCCTTTAACCCAGACTGGATCCATTTAGTCATGCTGCTCAAACCAAAAATAAACTAAATGTGGTCCAGAGGGACAATACGTCAGGTAGTAGTTTAGCACACCTGTTTGTTACTGAATCATCCTGTGGCAGAAAGACAAATGGAAGAACCGTTCTGAAGACTCTGTTAGGTTTGCAGATCCAGTGTATGACAGATGTTGGCCTTACTGTTTGTGTTATTGGACGTTGACGACGCTTGATGTTTCCACATTACGGAAAGCGACTTGATCTCCCTTAAGTCAATTCTTAATGTTCAGGAAGCCCCTGAGATTGTTTCTGTTGACGGTGATATATGTTCTCTGTGCCTGACACCAGACGGGCATTAAACAGATTGTTCTTCTAGCATGAAGATGGTCAATTACTCAGTGCTGTACGTAACGTTTACATTCAGACTGGGACAGCGTGTCAGGGCTGACAGGGTAATTCTCATAGGTTTAGAAAATGTTTGTTACCTAACATTAACTTTGGATGTGCCCAACAAACTCTTTCCCAGGGGTATCAGCAACGTGCTTTTAATTGGTTGAAAGAATATTCAACTAATTTCACTGGCCACGTGCAATTACCTATGAAGTCCTTCAAATGACAAACCAAACATTCTAATCCCGACTGAAAATTCTAAAATGTGTGACCAGTCCTCTATTCCTCTCTGTATAATTCATCATCTTCATACCGGTACGTCAGATCATTTAATGATGTGGTCGTCTTTTGGTCCCTCCCTGGTTTGAACCGATTGAGCCTGTAACGTTAGACTCCTAGTCACATCATTAGGAAGAGGCTAACAGGCCCATAGAGTACAGGCCGTTTCCAGGAAGGATGTCGGCCTGGAGCTCCTGTATATTTCTCTTGTCATCTTCTCCATTAGTTAGAATTGGGACCGGAGTACCGTCCCATACTGGTTGGACTCCTACTAAGCGTACAATATAGCCCACCTGTAAATAACCATCCATTTTAAATATTACTTTTTATAAATGTGATTAGGTTTAGTTAAGATGACACAAAATAGCCTTGTTAGCATTTTGGCTAATACTATAGTTAATTGTTTTCTCAATGTCACTGGTAAGTGAACTCGTCTTAACAAGGTTGGGACATAAAATGGCATTTAAAGCTTGCACATTCTTATCCACTCATGAATTCTTTGAGATCTTGTCTCTTCTAATAGATGGAAGGAAAAGTCCTTGATTTCTTTATTATAATGAAATGGGATGTTTGGATTTGTTTTATTTGCAGCATTAAATCATTAGTGAGATTATAAATGTGATAGTAGTGAAATAATGTTTTCCTCAAGTCAAAACATGTCCTCCGATTATCTTCTTCCAAATACACTTTTCCTCCTCTTATTCTTTCTCGGTCGACTCAATTGGATTCAAATCTTGAGTTGTCTGAATTCATTTTTATTTCCTTGTGAAACCAATTTTGAAATAGGATGGATTTAACAGTCGGTGTTTTATAATGCTCTTAGCAGACCAAGTATACATTTGCCCTCAACGGCTAAAATGCACTCATTAGACTTATTCCATGTGTAAGTCAATGACACTTATTTGTCCTTTCTCACTCCATGCAATGGATTTTATTGACAGCGACATGTTGGACAGTGGGTCCCCAAACAAGCAAGGCTGTAAATCACCTCAGTTTTGTACACACATTTTTCAGTGCTAAATGTTTGATTATTTTTACAGTAAAGAGAGATGGATACCATTTATTCAGAATGCTGAATGCATCTTTTAATCCTCTTGATGGATTCAGTGTTTGGAAATGGCAGTCGATGAACTAGGCTGCATCAGGTCAAATGCATCTGGTCTGACTACAGTCAACTGTACTATATGATTCATGACTAACTCAGTTCAGAAGTTTCTCTTTTGAAATACAATCCATGATCTCTTCTTAGGGTTGAGCTAATGCCCACCTTTCCTTGCTATTACAGACGGCAGGCCATTTCTCTGGCAGCAGTTAATTAACAATGGGAGGAATCGGCTCATAACATGACAGCACTCATTAAGAGGTTCCTCTTCTTCAGATGTCTCGTTTTGTTACCTCATAAATGCTGACATGGAGAGTAACAGATGACGATGCTTGTTATCTTCCTGTCAGAGCGGCCAGCCCACTCCTTCCTCCCACCTTATAGGGGAAATGCATCCAGTCTGCCATCTGACAGTCATTAGCTCCTTATAACTTCCACGGTGCAACATCTAATCCAGTTCTCCATCTGGGGAAAGCACTTTCTCAACCTCCTCCCCTCTTCCCTCCGTCCCTCTATCCAGACACCAGCCCTCTTGCGTGGGTTTGTCTCAGGCCATACTCCTGTTAAGTCTGATACGACTCCCACTGTCCCCCGTGCCGGACCACAAACGGCCAATCAGAGAGGAGGCTTAGACTAGTCCAGGCAGATAAGCTCTCACTCTTTCTCGCTCACTCCCTCACTCTCTCCCACTCCCTCGCTCTCGCCTGCCCGCTCACTCCCTCGCTCTCTCTCGCTCTCTCTCGCTCCCTCGCTCTCTCTCTCTCTCGCTCTCTCTCTCGCTCTCTCTCTCGCTCTCTCTCTCTCGCTCTCTCTCCCTCGCTCTCTCTCCCTCGCTCTCTCTCCCTCGCTCTCTCTCCCTCGCTCTCTCTCCCTCGCTCTCTCTCCCTCGCTCTCTCTCCCTCGCTCTCTCTCCCTCGCTCTCTCTCCCTCGCTCTCTCTCCCTCGCTCTCTCTCGCTCGCTCTCTCTCTCGCTCGCTCGCTCTCTCTCGCTCGCTCGCTCTCTCTCGCTCGCTCGCTCTCTCTCGCTCCCTTGCTCTCTCTCGCTCCCTTGCTCTCTCTCGCTCCCTTGCTCTCTCTCGCTCCCTTGCTCTCTCTCGCTCCCTTGCTCTCTCTCGCTCCCTTGCTCTCTCTCGCTCCCTTGCTCTCTCTCGCTCCCTTGCTCTCTCTCGCTCCCTTGCTCTCTCTCGCTCCCTCGCTCTCTCTCGCTCCCTTGCTCTCTCTCGCTCCCTTGCTCTCTCTCGCTCCCTTGCTCTCTCTCGCTCCCTCCCTCGCTCTCTCTCGCTCCCTCCCTCGCTCTCTCTCGCTCCCTCCCTCCCTCGCTCTCTCTCTCTCGCTCCCTCGCTCTCTCTCTCTCTCGCTCCCTCGCTCTCTCTCTCGCTCCCTCGCTCTCTCTCTCGCTCCCTCGCTCTCTCTCGCTCCCTCGCTCTCTCTCGCTCCCTCGCTCGCTCTCTCTCTCGCTCCCTCGCTCTCTCGCTCTCTCTCTCCCTCCTTCGCTCGCGCTCGCTCTCCCCCTCCCTCCCTCCTTCGCTCGCTCTCCCCCTCCCTCCCTCCTTCGCTCGCTCTCCCCCTCCCTCCCTCCTTCGCTCGCTCTCCCCCTCCCTCCCTCCTTCGCTCGCTCTCCCCCTCCCTCCTTCGCTCGCTCGCTCGCTCTCTCCCTCCTTCGCTCGCTCTCCCCCTCCCTCCCTCCTTCGCTCGCTCTCCCCCTCCCTCCCTCCTTCGCTCGCTCTCCCCCTCCCTCCCTCCTTCGCTCGCTCTCCCCCTCCCTCCCTCCTTCGCTCGCTCTCCCCCTCCCTCCCTCCTTCGCTCGCTCTCCCCCTCCCTCCCTCCTTCGCTCGCTCTCCCCCTCCCTCCCTCCTTCGCTCGCTCTCCCCCTCCCTCCTTCGCTCGCTCTCCCCCTCCCTCCCTCCTTCGCTCGCTCTCCCCCTCCCTCCCTCCTTCGCTCGCTCTCCCGCTCTCCCCCTCCTTCGCTCGCTCTCCCCCTCCTTCGCTCGCTCTCCCCCTCCTTCGCTCGCTCGCTCTCCCCCTCCTTCGCACACTCTCTCTCGCTCCACCGCACACTCTCTCTCGCACTCGCTCGCTCTCGCACTCGCTCGCTCTCGCACTCGCTCGCTCTCGCACTCGCTCTCTCTCTCGCACTCGCTCTCTCTCTCGCACTCCCTCGCTCTCTCTCTCGCACTCCCTCGCTCTCTCTCTCGCACTCCCTCGCTTTCTCTCTCGCACTCCCTCGCTCTCTCTCTCGCACTCCCTCGCTCTCTCTCTCGCACTCCCTCGCTCTCTCTCTCGCACCTCTCGCTCTCTCTCGCACTCCCTCGCTCGCTCTCTCTCACTCGCTCGCTCTCTCTCACTCCCTCGCGCTCCCTCGCTCTCTCTCGCTCTCTCTCGCTCCCTCGCTCTCTCGCTCCCTCGCTCTCTCTCTCGCTCCCTCGCTCTCTCTCTCGCTCCCTCGCTCTCTCTCTCGCTCCCTCGCTCTCTCTCGCTCCCTCGCTCGCTCTCTCTCTCGCTCCCTCGCTCTCTCGCTCTCTCTCTCCCTCCTTCGCTCGCGCTCGCTCTCCCCCTCCCTCCCTCCTTCGCTCGCTCTCCCCCTCCCTCCCTCCTTCGCTCGCTCTCCCCCTCCCTCCCTCCTTCGCTCGCTCTCCCCCTCCCTCCCTCCTTCGCTCGCTCTCCCCCTCCCTCCCTCCTTCGCTCGCTCTCCCCCTCCCTCCCTCCTTCGCTCGCTCTCCCCCTCCCTCCCTCCTTCGCTCGCTCTCCCCCTCCCTCCCTCCTTCGCTCGCTCTCCCCCTCCCTCCCTCCCTCCTTCGCTCGCTCTCCCCCTCCCTCCCTCCCTCCTTCGCTCGCTCTCCCCCTCCCTCCCTCCCTCCTTCGCTCGCTCTCCCCCTCCCTCCTTCCCTCCCTCCTTCGCTCGCTCTCCCCCTCCTTCCCTCGCTCCTTCGCTCGCTCTCCCCCTCCTTCGCTCGCTCCTTCGCTCGCTCTCCCCCTCCCTCCCTCCTTCGCTCGCTCTCCCCCTCCCTCCCTCCTTCGCTCGCTCTCCCCCTCCCTCCCTCCTTCGCTCGCTCTCCCCCTCCCTCCCTCCTTCGCTCGCTCTCCCTCCCTCCTTCGCTCGCTCTCCCTCCCTCCTTCGCTCGCTCTCCCTCCCTCCTTCGCTCGCTCTCCCTCCCTCCTTCGCTCGCTCTCCCCCTCCCTCCCTCCTTCGCTCGCTCTCCCTCCCTCCCTCCTTCGCTCGCTCTCCCCCTCCCTCCCTCCTTCGCTCGCTCTCCCCCTCCCTCCCTCCTTCGCTCGCTCTCCCGCTCTCCCCCTCCTTCGCTCGCTCTCCCGCTCTCCCCCTCCTTCGCTCGCTCGCTCTCCCCCTCCTTCGCACACTCTCTCTCGCTCCACCGCACACTCTCTCTCGCACTCGCTCCACCGCACACTCTCTCTCGCACTCGCTCTCTCTCGCACTCGCTCTCTCTCGCACTCGCTCTCTCTCGCACTCGCTCGCACTCGCTCTCTCTCGCACTCGCTCTCTCTCGCACTCGCTCGCTCTCGCACTCGCTCGCTCTCGCACTCGCTCGCTCTCGCACTCGCTCTCTCTCTCGCACTCGCTCTCTCTCTCGCACTCCCTCGCTCTCTCTCTCGCACTCCCTCGCTCTCTCTCTCGCACTCCCTCGCTCTCTCTCTCGCACCTCTCGCTCTCTCTCGCACTCTCGCTCTCTCTCTCTCACTCCCTCGCTCGCTCGCTCTCACTCGCTCGCTCGCTCTCTCTCACTCCCTCGCGCTCCCACCCTCTCTCGCGCTCCCTCCCTCTCTCGCGCTCCCTCCCTCTCTCGCGCTCCCTCCCTCTCTCGCGCTCCCTCCCTCTCTCGCGCTCCCTCCCTCTCGCGCTCCCTCCCTCCCTCTCTCGCGCTCCCTCCCTCTCGCGCTCCCTCCCTCCCTCTCTCGCGCTCCCTCCCTCCCTCTCTCGCGCTCCCTCCCTCCCTCTCTCGCGCTCCCTCCCTCCCTCTCTCGCGCTCCCTCCCTCCCTCTCTCGCTCTGCTCCCTCCCTCCCTCTCTCGCTCTGCTCCCTCCCTCCCTCTCTCGCTCTGCTCTCCCTCTCGCTCCGCTCTCTCGCTCTGCTCTCCCTCTCGCTCCGCTCTCGCTCCGCTCTCCCTCTCGCTCCGCTCTCCCTCCCTCCCTCGCTCCCTCTCACTCCCTCCTTCACTCCGCTCCCCCTTTCTCCCTCCGTCTGCTCCCCCTCTCTCTCCGCTCTCCCTCCCTCTCTCGCTCTGCTCTCCCTCCCTCTCGCTCCGCTCTCGCTCCGCTCTCCCTCTCCCTCGCTCCCTCCCCCTCTCGCTCCGCTCCCTCCCCCTCTCGCTCCGCTCCCTCCCCCTCTCGCTCCGCTCCCCCCCTCTCGCTCCGCTCCCCCCCTCTCGCTCTGCTCTCCCTCCCTCGCTCTCTCTCGCTCCCTCGCTCTCCCACTCCCGCACTCTCTCTCTCGCTCCCCTGCTCCCGCACTCCCGCACTCTCTCTCTCGCTCCCCCACTCCCGCACTCTCTCTCGCTCCCTCGCTCTCCCACTCCCGCTCCCTCGCTCTCCCACTCCCGCACTTTCTCTCTCGCTCCCTCGTGCTATTTCTCTCTCGCTCCCTCGCTCTCCCACTCCCGCACACTCTCTCTCACTCCCTCGCTCTCCCACTCCTGCACTCTCTCTCTCTCGCGCTCCCTCGCTCTCCCACTCCCGCACTCTCTCTCTCGCTCCCTCGCTCTCCCACTCCCGCACTTTCTCTCTCGCTCCCTCGCTCTCCCACTCCCTCACTTACTCTCTCGCTCCCTCGCTCTCCCACTCCCGCACTCTCTCTCTCGCTCCCTCGTGCTCTTTCTCTCTCGCTCCCCCCCTCTCGCTCTGCTGCCCCCCTCTCGCTCTGCTGCCCCCCTCTCGCTCTGCTGCCCCCCTCTCGCTCTGCTGCCCCCCTCTCGCTCTGCTGCCCCCCTCTCGCTCTGCTGCCCCCCTCTCGCTCTGCTTCCCCCCTCTCGCTCTGCTCCCCCCTCTCCCGCTCTGCTCTCCCACTGCTCTCCCTCTCTCGCTCTGCTCTCGCTCTGCTCTCCCTCTCTCGCTCTGCTCTCCCTCTCTCGCTCTGCTCCCCCCCTCTCGCTCTGCTCTCCCTCTCTCGCCCTGCTCTCCCTCTCTCGCTCTGCTCTCCCTCTCTCGCTCTGCTCTCCCTCGCTCTCTCCCACTCCCTCGCTCTCCCACTCCCGCACTCTCTCTCTCGCTCCCTCGCTCTCCCACTCCCGCACTCTCTCTCTCGCTCCCTCGCTCCCGCACTCTCTCTCTCGCTCTCCCACTCCCGCACTCTCTCTCTCTCTCTCCCTCGCTCTCCCACTCCCGCACTCTCTCTTGCTCCCTCGTGCTCTTTCTCTCTCGCTCCCTCGCTCTCCCACTCCCGCACTCTCTCTCTCTCACTCCCTCGAGCTCTTTCTCTCTTGCTCCCCCACTCCCGCACTCTCTCTCTCGCTCCCTCGTGCTCTTTCTCTCTCGCGCTCTCTTTCCCTCTCGCTCCCTCGCGCTCTCTTTCACTCTCGCTCTCTCCCTCTCATCCCTCTCACTCCCTTGCGCTCTCTCACTCCCTTGCGCTCTCTCACTCCCTTGCGCTCTCTCACTCCCTTGCGCTTTCTCACTCCCTCGCGCTCTCTCACTCCTTCGCGCTCTCTCATTTTCCCTCGTGCCCTCTCACTCCCTCACGCTCCCTCTCACTCCCTCACGCTCTCTCACTCCCTCTCACTCCCTCGCTCGCTCTCACTCCCTCACGCTCCCTCGCTCCCTCTCACTCCCTCACGCTCCCTCGCTCCCTCTCACTCCCTCACGCTGCCTCGCTCCCTCACGCTCCCTCGCTCCCTCTTACTCCCTCGCTCCCTTTCTCTCTCATCCCTCGCTCCCCTGCTCTCGCTCCGCTCTCCCTCCCTCTCTCGCTCTCCCTCCCTCGCTCTCTCACTGCCTCAATTTCTCCCTCGCGCTCTCCCACTCCCTCGCACGCTCTCCCACTCCCTCGCGCGCTCTCCCACTCCCTATCGCTCACTCCCTCGCGCTCTCTCGCTCCCTCGTTCTTTCTCGTTCTCGACCTCTTGCTCCCTCGTTCTTTCTCGTTCTCGCCCTCTCGCTCCCTCTCGCATGTTCTCGCCCCCTCTCGTTCTCTCTCGCGCGTTCTCGCTCTGTCTGTCATGCGGACCTGGGGGCGTTTCTGGCCTGGACGGGCCAGGGCTGAGAAATGCTCAGGCTCAGTACTCCTCCTAATGCAACCCAGACGACATAGCGGCGAGAGCAGCTGCGCTTATAAAACAAAGTACAGAGTGGGACGGTGGAGAACCTGTTAGGCTCACAACAAACCATGACTTAAATGAATTTATTCAATGGGGAGGAGGTAAGTTTAATCCCCCCCTTCCAAAAAAGAGCAAAAAATGCAATTAGCTTGGACCTTTTGTTCTTGAGTTGGAAATTGCTCACTCCGGCTTTTCCGTCGTTAAAGTGTTCCTTTCTTACCCGTTTCCCTTTTTTTATGGTGTGTTTTCTCTCGGGTACATTTACAATGCATTAAGCATATAAACAGGCTGCTCAGTTCTGTCGGTTCAGGGGTCTAATAATAATAAGAGTGAGAGCTGGAGAAGGGGACCACATTTGGCCCTGATCATCTGTTTTGTCCAGTCACCCATGGAACACTGTGACAGTTTTGGTCAGGTAGTTTTAATCTAAAACCTGAGGCTTTTGGTTTTGAGACCCCCAACCTTTTTAATGTTTTTAGATCTCAGAAATTATTTTTCTCACAGGAAGTAAATTAATTCAATTAATTAATTTATCTGCAGAATTTCTTGTGGAGCTCTCAAGAGCAGTAGTGGTGGTGCGTGGGTAAAATCATAAGGGAAGCCAATCCAGGGAGTAAAAAGCCATATTACAACCTATGTGTTGTGATAATTGCGTTGTTTGTTCTATAACCTGTTAGTTCATGCGCCTTGACGTCATTATATATAGGCCTAAGGCCGAGACAATAAGAAGACACAGTGAATAATTTCAGCCACACCTTTGTTTCATCACAAAACCAGAGAGCAACATCTGTCTGGTGAAGTCCACAAAACATATTGCATGTAACAAACAGTTACATGACCTACAGCAGGGTCAATGCTTCCAACATTTTTAGACTACTAAACAACTATTGATTTAGAACCATGGAGAGTTACCGCAAGTCACAAAGAAAACAGGAGCTGCCGCCACTATTTCAGCACCATTTCAACTACAACATTCCAACATCCTCAAATCACTTCTGCTTAGTCTAAAGTGACAACTAAAATATACCCAAAAACGATTTAGTTCAATCAACGTAAGCTGTATATGATGTGGCTGTCCATGGTACGTGTGTGTGTCACCCTACTTGTATAGAAACGCCAATGCCGTCCTCCTCTTTCATGTTGCCTAAACGGTATATGACTGTCATACAGCTAGTTAACATTAGCATACTACATCTAGCTACATGTTTAACTTCTGTCCGGACAGGGGCACAACAATGTATGAATTAATGGTTGGATCAGATTCGCTGTTATTATCATTGGCCAGTACGGAGAACTAAGTAAAACTACAAACTAGTAAAAGTCCAAATCCCTATCTCCATCCATGGCTAATTTAGGAAAAGGATGATTTTAGCTAGCTAGCTAGCCAATGGAGGACAGCAGCCCAACAAGATGCAACGATTTATAATTTTTTTTACTTTCAATAATAACTTTTGGCTTGTGATGTGATTGGTTTGAAGCAGGTTTTGCTTCCCTTAACTCTTTTTGGTTGGGCCAGACTGTTTGCAGCAGAGCTCACTCAGTTTAGTTCAACGCTGATAGGCTATTATTAAATGGTTTTAATTATCAAGGGAGGCCAAATGCTCGCTGGCTTCCCTTGCATTCAATGCCACGGGGGCAAAAATGCCATACTCTTTCTGACCAGACAGCATCACATAGATATGTAACACATACTGAGACAGAGGGTGCTGTTTAATTGCTTTCTCTGGTGAGATCCATTTAGTAGCCTCTTGCAAATTGAAAGACATTTATAGAACACAATTTGTTGGTAAATGTTTTAGGTAAGCCTAGCTTCCCCTGGCATCCATGAATACATGTCGCTGTTCAATAGTTAATTGAAACAAACACACAAAGCTCAGCCAAATGGCTGTCATGGATTAGTCATTAAAAACTCCCTATCGTCTTTTGGGAGAATTTTTTTCTCTCCCGTGATTCCTGTAGCCTTACCGTTGTTCTGTCCAAACTGCAACATAATATATCTTACCAGAAGGATCTTGCTTGCTGCAGCACCAGACCCTTAAATGGACCTGAAGTAGTAGTAATGTGCAAATCTTTTCGGTGCCTGTGTTGATTTTCACGTATTATTCATGCAGGCTTCTTGGGTTTTGGATATTATTCCATGGTCATTTTCCAATTTCATTTTTCCACCAGGCTGTTAGTGGTGGCTGTAAGAGGCAACTCTAATGGGCTGCGTGCTGCTGCCACTCATGGAAGCCACACACATGCTTGCTCTCACACACACGCGCTTTCTCACTCGGCGCTCACACAACACACGCTATATAATACACAGACACACACTAAAGCATGTGTTTGCACACATTCTTTCAGCAGGCGCATATTCTGTTTTGGATTGGCTGAGTGGAAAATGTAGGGGTGGCTGGATTCCCTTTAGTGGGGTAAAGATTACTGGGATTATAAATGATCCCATTAGAGAGAAATGCAAAGCTACATTTGTGGAGAGAGAGAGGGAGGAGGCTGAGGCAGGCTGCTGTGTCTGCACATGGCGCGTCACTCACATGCCTGTGCCCAGTAAGTGTATCTATACAGTGAGGAATAGGCTTCAGAAAGCATCCATCTAAAGTAGCCGGGTCTAACTGCTACTCACTTAAGTCTACTTTTAACGGAGCTTTTCCATTGCTTTCTAGTCCAGCAGTAGGCTTCATCTGTGTCCCGGCCCAAAACCAGCCATGTCTCCAAGTAGCCGAGTAGCCTAAACCCGCTTGAAGCAATGCATTTCCATAGACAGCTGCTGACGTCAAGGGGAACTGCCCAAACCAAACCAGTCTGGCAGTGCCAGTATAATTAGGCCCACTTCACTTCAGCAAACGTTTTCTAACACTTTTCAGACTTAGAAGCTCTGCACTCTGCTTATTCCTATTTACTACAGTATAATTTCCCACAATAAACCGTTGAAAGTAGCACCCACAGATTAATTTCACTTGTTCTTGTGAATAAGATGTCCGAACCGTGCCAAGCAAGCAAAGCAATTTTCGAAGTTCAAACCCCCTCACTAGTTACGCTCTAATGCATCCATTCCCTACTCAAAGTTGCTCATACAGGGCTTTCTTTATATTACGGACACGGCAGTCAGTAAAACTAGCGTGTGTGACTGCAGCCTAGGCTACTAGCTGTTATTCACAATAGGCAATACAAATGAAAATGCAACGTGGTCATGACAGCCTCAGATGTTGGTTGTTAAGCATATTAATGACAGAACACACAGGCAGATGAGGAGACACCAACACGTGGAGATGGTATTCAAGGCCAGTCCAATTTATCACCAACACTTGGGTAACATGGTAACAAACATGGTAGGGACATGGTTGTCATCAGAAAGCCACAGGAGTCCGGTCGGAAACCTAAAGATAGAAGTTGACGATGTCCCCCCCCCCCCCCCTTTTTTGACATGTGTGTTTAAATAAAAAAGGGACATTTGTGACCATTTGGGGTTGAAGAAAAAAATCATCCCGTCGAATAATGTCTTTAAAATTGTCTGTCATGGAAAAGAAAATGAGCTGAAATGTGGTTGGTTTTCCATCAGGCCAACTAGTGTTGCAGAGCCGGGGGTGTTGCAGAGCAGGGGGTGTTGCAGAGCAGGGTGTGTTGCAGAGCAGGGGGTGTGATCAGGTCTGATGGAGATGGGGACAGGCAGATGGCACTTCTTTTCTACAGAAACATTTTACTTTTATTATCTCTTATTGTAGTTGAATTGTTGAAGGAACCTGCAAGTAAGCATTTTGTTGGACAGTGTCTCCCATGTGTATCCTGTAGGTACGACTACTCAAACCTGAAACTATGGACATGAACAAGATCACCTCACAGATTTTTTTTTAGGGCCGATATAGTATAACTACAGACTAGACTTGGCATTCATAATACTTGCTCTATAAATGATTGTTTTTTGTTTATTTTTTCTAAAACCAAGACACTTCTGCCTAGTAGGACAATCTGGATGTGATTTAATGCTGTTGACCTGCTATCCTCTGGATATCTGTTGTTCTTTGAACATGCTCTGTCTTTAACAGTAACTGGTTGTCTGTCACTTGACAACTGTGAGACCGCAGCTCTTCCCAGGAGGGTCTCCTTCTCCTGTTCCCAGGAGGGTCTCCTTCTCCTGTTCCCAGGAGGGTCTCCTTCTCCTGTTCCCAGGAGGGTCTCCTTCTCCTGTTCCCAGGAGGGTCTCCTTCTCCTGTTCCCAGGAGGGTCTCCTTCTCCTGTTCCCAGGAGGGTCTCCTTCTCCTGTTCCCAGGAGGGTCTCCTTCTCCTGTTCCCTGGAGGGTCTCCTTCTCCTGTTCCCAGGAGGGTCTCCCCTTCTCAGCCTCAGAGGCAGACGGGGACACTGACGTGTGTGTGTGTGTGTGTGTGTGTGTGTGTGTGTGTGTGTGTGTGTGTGTGTGTGATGCTTGCGGTGGGCAGACGCATCCATAAACGTCTGAAATATCAAACACACTTTGCTAATTGACCTCTGTGGTTGTACTGGGACCAAGGAACCCGGACCGCAAAATCTGCAGCACCAACCGGCACATCCTCCCACCACCTTCCACCCCCTCGTCAGCTCAGCTGGTGAATGCATTAGCTAGCTTGGGGTCTGGTCCCGATTCCTCTTGTCTTTCATATGGGCCCCGGCACCACGCCCGTCCCTTTCTTAAAACGTGTTAATTCAGGAAAGCTGCTTAGTTTGACAAACTGTCATGGGATAATTTAGTTTTCAGCACATCAATCATACCAGGGTTATCATTATGTCCCCCTGTCGTGTTTGGGGAACCGTGACGTCACTTGGTCCAGACCCATGACGTCAGGTCCAATTGTTTTTCCCAGCACAGACAGACTGGCCAGAGAAACAGGTTCTATTGTAGTTAGCATAACTTTTTGGTCGCTGAACCAGTACTGCTATAATTGACAACTGTTTGGTGAATGTATCCACTAGCTGAGTTATTTTTGGGGTGTTTATTATTGCTAATAAGTTATCTGAATAGCATCACTGTGTTGTACAGTAACTTTGAGGCGGGTCTGAAATCACTTAGTGATTTATCATGTGGACAGATGCATCAAACAGACCTGTTACAGTGAAGCAGCAGTGTGCGGCCCTGTCCAGACGTGTACTCCTGTGTGTCCCTGAGACGGAGCAGACAGACGTGTACTCCTGTGTGTCCCTGAGACGGAGCAGACAGACGTGTACTCCTGTGTGTCCCTGAGACGGAGCAGACAGACGTGTACTCCTGTGTGTCTCTGCGACGGAGCAGACAGACGTGTACTCCTGTGTGTCTCTGCGACGGAGCAGACAGACGTGTACTCCTGTGTGTCTCTGCGACGGAGCAGACAGACGTGTACTCCTGTGTGTCTCTGAGACGGAGCAGACAGACGTGTGTCTCTGCGACGGAGCAGACAGACGTGTACTCCTGTGTGTCTCTGCGACGGAGCAGACAGACGTGTACTCCTGTGTGTCCCTGCGACGGAGCAGACAGACGTGTACTCCTGTGTGTCCCTGCGACGGAGCAGACAGACGTGTACTCCTGTGTGTCTCTGCGACGGAGCAGACGTGTACTCCTGTGTGTCTCTGCGACGGAGCAGACAGACGTGTACTCCTGTGTGTCTCTGCGACGGAGCAGACAGACGGACAACATTCCGGGGGGCTTTGACCATGGCAGACAGACGGACAACATTCCGGAGGGCTTTGACCATGGCAGACAGACGGACAACATTCCGGAGGGCTTTGACCATGGCAGAGGAAACATCTCAGAGTAGAGCAGAGCTTATGGCTAAACCTGCTGTGGCTACACTGCTACATCCTGTCAGGGGGAGACTTGGGAGGGTGTAAAGGGGTGAGGGGATGGGACATCCACCCCCCCTGGGAGAATCCCTAGAGTTTTCACCAGGGACCAGCAGAACCGGCTCTCATGTGGTACGATTTCTTAAATCCAGGCTCCTCCACTCTATTATACTGAGCAGTAGGGGTGTAATGGTTCACCACGTCTAGGTACGTATTGCGGTTTTGGGGTCATGTTTTGGTAGAGCGGTGAAATTAATTGCCAACCGTTACTGTAGTTCATTTATATTTATTTAAGAAAATGTAAAGTGTTGGTTTTTGTGATTCCATATGATTATGAGTTATACAGTGCCTTGCGAAAGTATTCGGCCCCCTTGAACTTTGCGAACTTTTGCCACATTTCAGGCTTCAAACATAAAGATATAAAACTGTATTTTTTTGTGAAGAATCAACAACAAGTGGGACACAATCATGAAGTGGAACGACATTTATTGGATATTTCAAACTTTTTTAACAAATCAAAAAATGAAAAATTGGGTGTGCAAAATTATTCAGCCCCTTTACTTTCAGTGCAGCAAACTCTCTCCAGAAGTTCAGTGAGGATCTCTGAATGATCCAATGTTGACCTAAATGATTAATGATGATAAATACAATCCACCTGTGTGTAATCAAGTCTCCGTATAAATGCACCTGCACTGTGATAGTCTCAGAGGTCCGTTAAAAGCGCAGAGAGCATCACGAAGAACAAGGAACACACCAGGCAGGTCCGAGATACTGTTGTGAAGAAGTTTAAAGCCGGATTTGGATACAAAAAGATTTCCCAAGCTTTAAACATCCCAAGGAGCACTGTGCAAGCGATAATATTGAAATGGAAGGAGTATCAGACCACTGCAAATCTACCAAGACCTGGCCGTCCCACTAAACTTTCAGCTCATACAAGGAGAAGACTGATCAGAGATGCAGCCAAGAGGCCCATGATCACTCTGGATGAACTGCAGAGATCTACAGCTGAGGTGGGAGACTCTGTCCATAGGACAACAATCAGTCGTATATTGCACAAATCTGGCCTTTATGGAAGAGTGGCAAGAAGAAAGCCATTTCTTAAAGATATCCATAAAAAGTGTCGTTTAAAGTTTGCCACAAGCCACCTGGGAGACACACCAAACATGTGGAAGAAGGTGCTCTAGGTCAGATGAAACCAAAATTTAACTTTTTGGCAACCATGCAAAACGTTATGTTTGGCGTAAAAGCAACACAGCTCATTACCCTGAACACATCATCTCCACTGTCAAACATGGTGGTGGCAGCATCATGGTTTGGGCCTGCTTTTCTTCAGCAGGGACAGGAAAGATGGTTAAAGTTGATGGGAAGATGGATGGAGCCAAATACAGGACCATTCTGGAAGAAAACCTGATGGAGTCTGCAAAAGACCTGAGACTGGGACGGAGATTTGTCTTCCAACAAGACAATGATCCAAAACATAAAGCAAAATCTACAATGGAATGGTTCAAAAATAAACATTTCCAGATGTTAGAATGGCCAAGTCAAAGTCCAGACCTGAATCCAATCGAGAATCTGTGGAAAGAACTGAAAACTGCTGTTCACAAATGCTCTCCATCCAACCTCACTGAGCTCGAGCTGTTTTGCAAGGAGGAATGGGAAAAAATTTCAGTCTCTCGATGTGCAAAACTGATAGAGACATACCGCAAGCGACTTACAGCTGTAATCGCAGCAAAAGGTGGCGCTACAAAGTATTAACTTAAGGGGGCTGAATAATTTTGCACGCCCAATTTTTCAGTTTTTGATTTGTTAAAAAAGTTTGAAATATCCAATAAATGTCGTTCCACTTCATGATTGTGTCCCACTTGTTGGTGATTCTTCACAAAAAAATACAGTTTTATATCTTTATGTTTGAAGCCTGAAATGTGGCAAAAGGTCGCAAAGTTCAAGGGGGCCGAATACTTTCGCAAGGCACTGTATAATACCTGATGAGAAATATCTTTGTGTTTACTTAAATGACTCAACAACAACACTAAAATAAAGTGCAGTGTGTGTGAAATCAATATGCAAACATGGCTCAGATGGTGTATAGGCCCTAGCTATGTGTTCTTACAGAGTGTGACTCAAAAAGGGGGCATGTCTGTAGCACGCTACTCTCCATTTCCACTCCAGGGTAATGTGATGGGCTGTCAATGTTAAGTAGCTTTCTGTCTCCCTGGAGGTCCATCCGTCTGTTATAAGTGCATCACAGGGGGCGTTGGCCAATTCATTGACAACATTGGCTTTAACTTGCTTATATAGAGCGGGTACTACCTGTGCGAGAGGGGGCAAAGTTCGTAACGTGGCTCGAGCACTTCCACGAGGTGCTGAAACCCCCTATTTTTCTCAACCACTATAAACTAACCTGTTGTGCTTCTCGTGTCTTTGGCCCGGTCAGAATCAGCTGTGAAGGGCTGCTTGAATGCAGATGGGAGACCGTTGTGGTTTTTTGTTTCCATCTTGCTCTGAGGGGTAGGAATACTGGGGTGATGTCGGCGTAAATGTGTCAACATGTTTGAGGTGTTGGCAGCTGCATAGGCTATTCTCGTTGAGCAGTGGCCACGTACTCTTTCTGTTCTTCGCTGTTGAAATCGACTAGGAAGACCAAAATGTTCTCAAACTGGATATTTAAAACGATGTTGAATCCTCCTGGTTTATCGATCCCACCACTCACCATCGTACAGAACTAGTTCCCGGCTGCGCCTCAAAAGGACAGTGTGAAATGCGGCAATGGCAAAAATATGTCCCCAGCCATGTAAATACCACAAATGGCTTGTTTGTAAAGTTCGCCATATTGTACATCGCTCTCTTATTCTTCTGTTGTATCGGCATTAGTACAGTATACATGATCCCAATTCTAGCTCCAAGACGGACACTTTTTATTTTGTTTTTAGGAAAAAGTTGATTGTGCTGATTTACTGGCATATTGAATGATGTTGTGCACCATAGTTTAAGAACTCTATGGGTAGTGCTAAAAACAATGACGTTGTATAAGAATTCCTCCATCTTTATGCACCTTCACCATTTCAACATGTGTACAGGTTCTAGTTGTTTCAATGTAATAGCCTGAAATGTTTTCAGCTCAGATTCACTCGAGGCATACAACACATCATAGGCATAGCCTATAGGCCTAGTGTGTTGTTCACAATACGGACTTAACCAAAGTCCCTGTACTGAACGGTTCTGGAGAATATGTGTACCGTTTCCCCTCTAGTGAGCAGGCTCAGCTACATCCTTTAGGATCTGAAGGGAGAAATGGGCTTTACTTAGGTGGGTTGTTGGGTAGAGGTGATGTCAAGTGGGAACTATTGTGCCCAGCCAGAGTTTGTTTACCAGTTCGTCTCTCAATGACCCACAGTTCAATCACTTTATTATTAGGGAACTAGTTTCGAGAATTTGCAACAACAAAATTGTTACCTTCCAGGATTTAGACTTGCCGGAGAGCCGGGAATGCTGCACTTCCAGGAATGCTGCTTCTGGTCCAAAAACAACTTCCAGACTAGTGGTTGAGTGATTGGCAGCCTGGCGAGGGAGGGAAGGAGGGTGGGTTGCTAAAGAGTTGTTGGTTTGGTTAATCTCTTCAGTGTAGTTATGTGTCTCTGTTGCACACAGAGACGTTATCCCTCAGATCTCTTTCTCCATAGATGGACATACTGTAGACCTTTTGGTCTTCAGTAGACATGGATAGACCTTTGGTCTTCAGTAGTAAGTAGGCTAGAGACAGAGTTCCAGATTGCTGGTACATTTCCCCTAAAATCCTGGTCAGAAGATTCCTGGAATCAGGGGGGAATAAGGACTTCCTCCCAACCAGGACTTCCTGAAAACCTGGACATTTTGCAACCTGAGCTACACTGAACAGTAGACGTTCAATGAAGGTCTTTAGACTGAGAGATATTTATAACGGACAGTCACAGACATGTGTTCATGGTTTGCTGATTCCACTGAGTCATTAGGTATGGGACTGATTCATTCCCTGTGACACACAGTGGAGTGGAGGGAGGACTGACTGGACTGAGCCTTCAGTCATCCCTGTGACCTGAGAGCATTATTCCTTCTTTCCTGGAGATCAAAGTCACTCTGACACTGGTGAGTGTCTTTCCATCTCGGAGTGAGAGTGATGGGCTAGTGTCTTTCCATCGCAGACGGAGGGAGAGAGCCTAAAAGTAATGACTGGAGGTCGATCGATTAATCAGCATGGCCAATTTTAATTAGGGATGATTTCAAGTTCTCATAACAATCGGTAATCTGCTTTTTTTGGATGCCGATTACATTGCAATCTATGAGGAAACTGTGTGGCTACGCGAGTGCATTGTCGAAAGGACCTTGTGGCTGTAAGGAGCCAATGAAAGTTACTAGCTAGCATTAAACTTATCTCATAAAAATCAATCAATCTTCACATAATCACTAGTTAACTACACATGGTTGATGATATTACTAGGTTAACTAGCTTGTCCTGCGTTGTATATAATCAATGCGGTGCCTGTTAATTTATCATCGAATCACAGCCTACTTCAACTTTGCCAAACGGGTGATGATTTAACAGAAGGGCATTCGTGCAAAAAGCACTATCGTTGCACAAATGTACCTAACCATAAACATCAATGCCTTTCTTAAAATCAATACACAGAAGTATATTTTTATAAACCTGCATATTTAGTTCAAATAAATGCAGTTTAGCAGGCAATATTAACTAACTTCTCTTGCGTTCAGTGCAAGAAGAGTCAAGGTATATGCAAAAGTTTGGGCCGCCTGGCTTGTTGCGAACTGTGTTTCTTCCTAACAAAGACCGTAATTAATTTGCCAGAATATTACATAATTATGACACAACATTGAAGGTTGTGCATTGTAACAGCAATATGTAGACTTAGGGTTGCCACCCATTCGACAAAATACGTAATGGTTCCGTATTTCACTGAAAGAATAAACGTTTTGTTTTCTAAATGATAGTTTCCGGATTTGACCATATTAAAGACCAATGGCACGTATTTCTGTGTGTTTATTATAATTAAGCTGTTTATGACTTCAAGCATATCAACTTCTGAGATTAAGCTGGCAATACTAAAGTGCCCATAAGAACATCCAATAGTCAAAGGTATATGAAATAGAAATGGTATGGAGAGACATCGTCGACGCGTCATAATTCCTATAATAACTAACCTAAAACTTCTTAACTGGGAATATTGAAGAACTGGGAATATTGAACCACCAGCTTTCATATGTTCTCATGTTCTGATGAAGGAACTTAAACGTTTGTTTTTTTACATGGCACATATTGCACTTTTACTTTCTTCTCAAACTGGTTTTGCATTATTTAAACCAAATTTAACGTGTTTCAATAGTTATTTGAGACTAAATAGATTTTATTTATGTATTATATTAGTTAAAATAAAAGGGTTCATTCAGTATTATTGTAGTTGTCATTATTACAAGTATGTGTGTATATATATATATATATATATATATATATATATATATATATATATATATATATATATATATATATATATATATATATATATATATATATATACACACACACACACACACACACACACACACACACACACACACACACACACACACACACACACACACACACACACAGTTGAAGTTTACATACACTTAGGTTGGAGTCATTAAACTAGTTTTTCAACCACTCCAAACATTTCTTGTTACCAAACTATAGTTTTGGCAAGTCGGTTAGGACATCTACTTTGTGCATGACACAAACCTTCTACTTTGTGCATGACACACATGCACTTAAAATTCACCGTATCACAATTCCAGTGGGTCAGAAGTTTACATACACTAAGTTGACTGTGCCTTTAAACAGCTTGGAAAATTCCAGAAAACAATGTCATGGCTTCTGATAGGCTAATTGACATAATTTGAGTCAATTGGAGGTACCTGTGGATGTATTTCAAGGCCCACCTTCAAATTCAGTGCCTCTTTGCTTGACATCATGGGAACATCAAGAAATCAGCCAAAACCTAAAAGAAAAATAATTGTAGACCTCCACAAGTCTGGTTCATCCTTGGGAGCAATTTTCAAATGCCTGAAAGTACCACTTTCATCTGTACAAACAATAGCATGCAAGTATAAACACCATAGGACCACGCAGCCGTCATACCGCTCAGGAAGGAGACGCGTTCTGTCTCCTAGAGATGAACATACTTTGGTGCGAAAAGTACAAATCAATCCCAGAACAAAAGCAAATCACCGTGTGAAGATGCTGGAGGAAACAGGTACAAAAGTATCTATATCCACAGTAAAAAGGAGTCCTATATCGACATAACCTGAAAGACCGCTCAGCAAGGAAGAAGCCACTGCTACAAAACTGCAATAAAAAAGCCAGACTACGGTTTGCAACCGCACATGGGGACAAAGATTGTACTTTTTGGAGAAATGTCCTCTGGTCTGATGAAACAAAAAATATAACTATTTGGCCATAATGACCATTGTTATGTTTGGAGGAAAGAGGGTAAGGTTTGCATGCCGAAGAACACCATCCCAACCGTGAAGCACGGTGGTGGCCGCATCAGGTTGTGGGGTTGCTTTGCTGCAGGAGGGACTGGTGCACTTCGCAAAATAGATGGCATCATGAGGACGGAGAATTATGTATGTATATTTAAGCAACATCTAAAGACATCAGTCAGGAAGTTAAAGCTTGGTCACAAATGGGTCTTCCAAATGGACAATGACCCCAAGCATACTTCCAAAGTTGTGGGAAAATGGCTTAGGGACAACAAAGTCAAGGCATTGGAGTGGCCATCACAAAGCCCTGACTTCAGTCCTATAGAACAATTTTGGGCAGAACTGAAAAACTGTGTGCTGGCTGGCTGTCCTCTAGCGCTCTACTAGTCTGGCTGTCCTCTAGCGCTCTACTAGTCTGGCTGTCCTCTAGCGCTCTACTAGTCTGGCTGTCCTCTAGCGCTCTACTAGTCTGGCTGTCCTCTAGCGCTCTACTAGTCTGGCTGTCCTCTAGCGCTCTACTAGTCTGGCTGTCCTCTAGCGCTCTACTAGTCTGGCTGTCCTCTAGGGCTCTACTAGTCTGGCTGTCCTCTAGCGCTCTACTAGTCTGGCTGTCCTCTAGCGCTCTACTAGTCTGGCTGTCCTCTAGGGCTCTACTAGTCTGGCTGTCCTCTAGGGCTCTACTAGTCTGGCTGTCCTCTAGCGCTCTACTAGTCTGGCTGTCCTCTAGCGCTCTACTAGTCTGGCTGTCCTCTAGCGCTCTACTAGTCTGGCTGTCCTCTAGCGCTCTACTAGTCTGGCTGTCCTCTAGCGCTCTACTAGTCTGGCTGTCCTCTAGGGCTCTACTAGTCTGGCTGTCCCCTAGCGCTCTACTAGTCTGGCTGTCCTCTAGCGCTCTACTAGTCTGGCTGTCCTCTAGGGCTCTACTAGTCTGGCTGTCCTCTAGGGCTCTACTAGTCTGGCTGTCCCCTAGCGCTCTACTAGTCTGGCTGTCCTCTAGCGCTCTACTAGTCTGGCTGTCCTCTAGCGCTCTACTAGTCTGGCTGTCCTCTAGCGCTCTACTAGTCTGGCTGTCCTCTAGCGCTCTACTAGTCTGGCTGTCCTCTAGCGCTCTACTAGTCTGGCTGTCCTCTAGCGCTCTACTAGTCTGGCTGTCCTCTAGCGCTCTACTAGTCTGGCTGTCCTCTAGCGCTCTACTAGTCTGGCTGTCCTCTAGCGCTCTACTAGTCTGGCTGTCCTCTAGCGCTCTACTAGTCTGCCTGTCCTCTAGCGCTCTACTAGTCTGGCTGTCCTCTAGCGCTCTACTAGTCTGGCTGTCCTCTAGCGCTCTACTAGTCTGGCTGTCCTCTAGCGCTCTACTAGTCTGGCTGTCCTCTAGGGCTCTACTAGTCTGGCTGTCCCCTAGCGCTCTACTAGTCTGGCTGTCCTCTAGCGCTCTACTAGTCTGGCTGTCCTCTAGGGCTCTACTAGTCTGGCTGTCCTCTAGGGCTCTACTAGTCTGGCTGTCCCCTAGCGCTCTACTAGTCTGGCTGTCCTCTAGCGCTCTACTAGTCTGGCTGTCCTCTAGCGCTCTACTAGTCTGGCTGTCCTCTAGCGCTCTACTAGTCTGGCTGTCCTCTAGCGCTCTACTAGTCTGGCTGTCCTCTAGCGCTCTACTAGTCTGGCTGTCCTCTAGCGCTCTACTAGTCTGCCTGTCCTCTAGCGCTCTACTAGCCACAAGGTTGCTGCTTTTAATGATGACACTTGGTTTTGGCCCACATTGTGATAACTCTATAAACTCAACTATTTTTTATTTGATTTTTTTATTTGATTTTTAATGTTCTTTCAGCTTCACTGTGGAAAGCACTAGCAGGCTGTAAGAGAAGAGGCTTATTTGAGCACTTTGATGCGTTTGGGATCAATGAGGCAGTCTGGTCCCCTGCTCAGGTTATAGTCCATTTTTTAAATACAGTAAGGGGTTGTGAGTGAGCATTATGGAGGGGATTTCTGTTTATTCTCTCTGCCTAGTGGAATAATGAGTACATTAGTGATGGCATTTCTCTCTGCCTAGTGGAATAGTGGGTACATTAGTGATGGCATTTATCTCTGCCTAGTGGAATAATGGGTACATTTAGTGATGGCATTTCTCTCTGCCTAGTGGAATAATGGGTACATTAGTGATGTCATTTCTCTCTGCCTAGTGGAATAGTGGGTACATTAGTGATGGCATTTCTCTCTGTCAAGTGGAGTAATGGGTACATTAGTGATGGCATTTCTCTCGGCATAGTGGAATAGTGGGTACATTTAGTGATGGCATTTCTCTCTGCCTAGTGGAATAATGGGTACATTAGTGATGGCATTTCTCTTTTCCTAGTGGAATAGTGGGTACATTTAGTGATGGCATTTCTCTCTGTCAAGTGGAATAATGAGAACATTAGTGATGGCATTTCTCTCTGCCTAGTGGAATAATGGGTATATTAGTGATGTCATTTCAGTCTGACTAGGGGAAAGGAACCCTGGGAGTTAGTCTAGAATGCATAGAAAAGTCTCCTATTCCGCTGACGTTAATCTAAATCAGACACACACACACCTTCTGCTTCTCTAGTGTTAATCCTAAATCAATCACCATGCGTGCACACACACACACACACACACACACACCTCTCCTTCTCTAGTATTAATTTAAATCAGTCATCTCCCACACTTTGTTTTTGCCCAACTGAAAAATGGTGATGGTAGGAATGAGCCCTCCATTAAGTTGTCAAAAGGGATACAAACCAAATGTGTTCTTGTTTATCAGCTGGGAGGAAGCATGGGTGCTGTTATATAAATGGTCTTTGTCTGTCCCGCCATGTGTTGGTCCTAATGCAGACTGTTTTCTTTGTTTGGATGCCCCCTTTCTCATTCTTCTCATCTTGAAGCAATAGGGCAGGGTTTACCAAACTCCATCCTGGGGCACCCCCTGGGTGCATGTTTGGTTTCTGCCCTAGCGCTACACAGCTGATTCAAATCATCAAAGATTGATAAAGAGATGGTTATTTGAATCAGCTGTGTAGTGCTAAGGCAGTTTAGGAAACCCTGCAATAGGCTATTGGATGTCACTTTGTCTAACTCCCGAGACTGATAAAATAGTAACGTTATGTGCTCACCTTAATGTTTCTTCAATTAGGCCACGGGTACTAAAGTACTATTTGAGAAGGTTCGGTCATACACATTTCCTAGGTGGCAAAGGTCCGGATGGGTATTGTCATTGATCGGCATAGTAACAAACCCCCACCTCACAACCCCAAACTGTTTTAAAATGTTTCAGTTTTAAACCAAATTTCCTGCAATTTTGACAGGTCTTAAGTGTGTTCATATGATACCAGGGATTGAGGCCCGGCTGTTCCAAAAAAAATATTATTTGATCCGGACTTGGCTGTATTACGCTATTCCACCAATATTGGAATATTCTTAGTTATTGGCTAGTTCCTGACTGCAGTGGTATTACTTTGCTTTCAGTTTCAGTTGCTTTTTGTCCGTCCTCTGTGTTCACATCTGTGTTGATATGAAGCCTACTATCAACCAATGCCCTACAAATGCACACTGACTACGCTAGGCAATATCACCTCTAGGATAACAAGGAAAAGGGAAGGGAGAGAATTTATCATTCTCACATGTGACTCTTGGTTGCCTAATTATTAGTGTTCTTGCCCATAAAAAATGACAAAATTATATATTTTTTTGCAAAGAAAAATGAAGTCATCTTCTTCCCCAAATTCCATGCTGCAATCCTCCTGTTATTCCTGCAGCCAAGGCATTCCAGCCACTGTGAGGAGGAAGAGGTCAGCGGAGTGGAAAAAGTGAGGCGAGCTCCCTCCTTTCTGGTGGCTGGAGAGAGTGCGAGAGAGACCTGTGCTTTTTCCTCCACCAACCGCAGCTGGTCTGCTCTCTCAGCGTTACCATCTTAATTTAACCCCTCCTACCTCCTGGCCTAACCAAAACTGTAGTCTGGGGGCCCTAACCAAAACTGTAGTCTGGGGGCCTTAACCAAAACTGTAGTCTGGGGGCCCTAACCAAACTGTAGTCTGTGGCCCTTAACCAGAGCTGTAGGCTAGGGGCTAGTGCTGACCAATTAGTGCTTTTCGAGGTCGGTTCGGTTTCGGTTAGGTTATAACGGGTACCACCAGCTAAATCTATGATGGTCAGTCAATCCGGAAAATTTTAAGAACTTTCAAAGGGCAGTCAAAACCATCAAGCACTATAAGGAAACTGGCTCTTATGACAGGGTCACTGTGCAAAGCTCTTATCAAGTCAAAAGGTGGCGACTTTGAAGAATTGTGTGTGTGTGTGTGTGTGTGTTGGTTGATGCAACATGACAACGACCCAAAACACAGAAGTAAATCAACAACAGAATGGCTTCAACAGATGAAAATACTCCTTCTGGAGTGGCCCAGTCAGAGTCCTGACCTCAACCCGATTTGAGATGCTGTGGCATAACCTCAAGAGATCCGTTCACATCAGACATTACAAGAATATTGCTGTAACTGTAAGAACATGAAAATGTATAATTGTTTGTGTGTTGTTAGTATAAGCGGACTGTTTGTCTATTGTTGTGACCTAGATGAAGTGTGTGTGTGTACACTACTGGTCAAAAGTTTTAGAACACCTTTTCATTCAATGGTTTTTCTTTATTTTTACTATTTTCTACATTGTAGAATAATAATGAAGACATAAACTATGAAATAACACATATGGAATCATGTAGGAACCAAAAAAGTGTTAAACTAGTCAAAATATATTTGAGATTCTTCAAATAGCCACCGTTTGCCTTGACGACTCCCAAGAGGGTGCAAAGCTTTCTCTCAACCAGCTTCTTGAGGCATTTCAATTAACAAGTGTGCCTTGTTAAAAATCAATTTGTGGAATTTCTTGAAAATATGAAGTGGTACTCAGTAATGTGTTGTTTTCCCCGAACATGACGCCTTGTATTCAGGACATAACTAATGTCATTTGTGTTCCACATGTTTTGCAGTTAGACACTTTAGTGGCTTATTGCAAACAGGATGCATGGTTTGGAATATTTTTATTCTGTACCTTCCTTGTCACTCTGTCATTCAGTTAGTATTGTTGTTGATCCATCCCCAGTTTTTTTCCTATCACAGCAATTATACTCAAACAGTTTTAAAGTCACCATTCGGCAACAGAGTTAGGAAGGACGCCTGTATCTTTGTAGTGACTGTGTATCGATACACCATCCAAAGTGTAATTATCTTCACCATGCTAAGGGATATTCAATGTCTGTTTTTTCTTCTACCCATCTACCAATAGGTGCCCTTCTTTGCGATGCGTTGGAAAACCTCCCTGGTCTTTGTGGTTGAATCTGTGTTTGAAGTCCACTGCTTGACTGAGAGGACCGTACAGATAATTGTATGTGTGGGGTATAGAGTTGAGGTAGTCGTAAAAAAAGGTCCATGCAACTTATTACCAGACTTGTTAAGCACATTTTTACTCCTGAACGTTAGGCTTGCCATAACAAAGGAGTTGAGTACTTATTGACTCAAGACATTTCAGCTTTTCATTTTTTATTAAAATCTAAAGATAATTCCACTTTTACATTATGGGGTATTGTATGTAGGCCGGTGACACACATACAAAGAAATGCCAATAGAAAACTACAAAATGCAGATAGTTTGCTGTCAATCTAGCCCCAGTTTGACATCAAATGCAGCTACGTTGCTGTTATTCTGGCTGCAGTGTTTGATGTGACTGAATTAGCTGAAGTTGGCTAGCTAGCAAACAAGGAATAAAAATGGAACATTTAGAACAAACACGTCCATAGATTTAGAACAAAAATACTTAACAACTGGGTTGCGTCTCTGGCAACTGAACCGATAGAACGAACGACCAGCGGGCTTGGCTAGCAACCCTAGATCTGTGTCAGGACTATATCTTGTGGAAGGATGAAATAGTATGAATAAATTCATCAAAACAATGTTTTTAATGAAAATATGTCAATCGTTAATTTAATATGTTGGTAAACTGTTGTATGAAGGTGATAATGCCCTCGAAGCCTGTGTTTGGAGGAAAAATTGGCATGGTTTGCCTGCCCTTGACTTCATCTCTGGCCTAACACCAGCACCAATGTATACTCTAAACACTAGCTTCTCGGGCATTATCAGTTATATAGTCAGGGTTTTCAGAATGCATTTAAATAACATTAAGTTTAATGGAAATTCCCCAACCCCAAAATAGTGAACATTTTATTTGCCAAAACATGGAATATTTTCTATTGTCTTTGTCAGGTCCACATTGGGTAGACATCAATAGACCAACAGTGAAAATAATACAATTTCAGTCATCTAATCTCTCCTCAGGCAGTAGCAGCCAGACACACAATGTTATCTCTGTGATCCCCATATTGTACTGTCTTCATTCATCATCCTATTTAGCTTGCCTGTGTAATTATGCTGCAGCGCTGTCTGACAAAATCATTGTACTAGTTTTTCAAAGTAGATAAGGCATACTTTCACAAACTATCTCTATCCCTCTCATCATTGTGTTGTGTACATTCCTCGTTCTCATGCGGTCAGTGTGTATCTAACCTAAAGTAGCCGGCGTAAAAGTATATTCATCAAGATGATTCCAAGATGGCGTGCGTAGCAGTCGGACGTCTGTCTTGTCTTGTCCCCAACCGTGTATATATAGTTTTCTTCGTATATATTTGTAATATTTTTTATGTCAATTTCCATCTACGGACTGAACATACTCTCCTGCAACCGGCCTCACCTAATGTCGTATGCATCTGCTATTTTTTATACTTTAGAACTGGAACCCCCATCAGCAGCTAACTAGCTAGTAGTCAGTTAGCCACTGCTAGCGGTCATCACCGTTAACTCGGACATCAGCCAGCCTCAGCCCGGTCAATTCCTGCCAGTCCACATATGCTCTGGGTTGAAATCGCACTATCGGAATGCTTTTTCTCTACCACATCTCCGGAATCCTACCGCTAGCTCTGAACCTTTACATCATCACAGCTGCTATCTGAGTGGCTACTCCTGGCTGTCCCAAAGCAAGCACCAGTTAGCCTGGAGCTAGCCTCGAGCTAGGCCCATCTCCCGGCTAGCCGAAGTGATCTATCAGACAATTCCTGGGCTTCAATACCGCTTTTGCAAATTGGCCTGGACCCTTTGCTGCCGACACGGAGTTCCGCCGATCCATCACGACTGGTCTGCCGACGTAACCGTCCTAGTGGGTTTCAACAGGCTCTTCCGTTGCTACATCCCCCTGTGGCCCATCTGCTAGCCCCGGCCTGCAAGCTGTCTGAATCAGTGTCTCCAGCTCGCCTAGCTACTCACTGGACCCTATGATCGCTCGGCTACACATGCCTCTCCCTAATGTCAATATGTCTTGTCTTGCTGTTTTGGTTAGTGATTTTTGTCTTATTTCACTGTAGAGCCTCCA
This sequence comes from Oncorhynchus mykiss, assembly GCF_013265735.2. Lineage (NCBI taxonomy): Eukaryota > Metazoa > Chordata > Actinopteri > Salmoniformes > Salmonidae > Oncorhynchus > Oncorhynchus mykiss. The sequence goes on from NC_050572.1 coordinate 18,895,607, forward strand.
GCCCTGCTCAATATGCCTTTAGCTAGCACTTTTGTTCCACCCCCCACACATGCGGTGACCTCACCTGGCTTAAATGGTGCCTCTAGAGACAAAACCTCTCTCATCGTCACTCAATGCCTAGGTTACCTCCACTGTACTCAATCGGCTCCTTTTACTCTGTTCCGAACACACTAGACGACCAGTTCTTATAGCCTTTAGCCGTACCCTTATCCTACTTCTCCTCTGTTCCTCTGGTGATGTAGAGGTTAACCTAGGCCCTGCAGCCCCTAGTATCACTCCCATTCCCCAGGCGCTCTCAGTTGTTGACTTCTGTAACCATAAAAGCCTTGGTTTCATGCATGTTAACATTAGAAGCCTCCTCCCTAAGTCTGTTTTATTCGCTGCTTTAGCACACTCTGCCAACTCGGATATCCTAGCCGTGTCTGAATCCTGGCTTAGGAAGGCCACCAAAAGTCCTGATGCTTCCATCCCAAACTATAACATTTTCCGACAAGATAGAACTGCCAAAGGGGGTGGATTTGCAATCTACTGCAGAGAGCCAAACAATTTAGAGCTTCTACTTTTAAAAATCCACCTTTTCAGAAACAAGTCTCACCGTTGCCGCTTGTTATAGACCCCTTCAGCTCCCAGCTGTGCCCTGGCACCATATGTGAATTGATTGCCCCCCCATCTATCCTCAGAGTTTGTACTGTTAGGTGACCTAAACTGGGACATGCTTAACACCCCTGCTGTCCTACAATCTCAGCTAGATTCCCTAAATCTCACACAAATGATCAATGAACCCACCAGGTACAACCCTAAACCTGTAACCATGGGCACCCTCTTAGATATCATCCTGACCAACTTGCCCTCTAAATACACCTCTGCTGTCTTCAACCAGGATCTCAGCGATCACTCCCTCATTGCCTGCGTGCGTAATGGGTCTGTGGTCAAACGACCACCCCTCATCACTGTCAAATGCTCCCAAAAACACTTCAGCGAGCAGACCTTTCTAATCAACCTGGCCCGGGTATCCTGGAAGGATATTGACCTGATATTGATCGTGTCAGTAGAGGATGCTTGGTTGCTCTTTTAAAGTGCTTTCTTCGCCATCTTAACTTCTTAAAGCGAAATAATAAATGCCTTACCTTTGATCTTCTGTTGGCACTCCAAAAGGTCTCTGTTACATCACAAATGGTCCTTTTGTTCGATAATGTCCTTCTTTATATCCATACAAACTCAGTTTAATGGGAGCCACCAAAATGGGAGCCACCAAGAAAAACTACCATTTCTGGCTCATTCTTCCAAAAACCAGCCTGAAACTCTTTCTAAAGACGGTTGACATCTAGTGGAAGCCCTAGGAACTGCAATCTGGGAGGATTTTGCCTTTATAATAAAAGTGACAGCCATTGAAAACAGTGGTAGGCTGACATTTTGGGGGCAGGGGGGGATGGTTTGTCCTTGGGGTTTCGCCTGCAATTTCAGTTATGTTATACTCACATACATAATTTTAATAATAATAATTTTAGTTTTAGAAACTTAGTGTTGTCTATCCAGATCTACCAATTATATGCATATCCTAGCTTCTGGGCCTGAGTAACAGGCAGTTTACTTTGGGCACGCTTTTCATCCAGATGTGAAAATACTGCCCCCTACCCAAGAGAGGTTAAATAAGCATGACCCACTCAAAAAAAAGAATAATTTAAAACTAAGAACAGATATAGCCCTTGACTGCCCTTAACCAGCACAAAAACATCCTGTGGCGTTCTGCATTAGCAACGAATAGCCCCAGCGATATGCAACTTTTCAGGAAAGTCAGGAACCAATATACTCAGTCAGTTAGGAAAGCTAAGGCTAACTTTTTCAAAGAGAAATTTGCTTCCTGTAGCACTAATTCCAAAAGGTTTTGGGACACTGTAAAGTCCATGGAGAATAAGAGCACCTCCTCCTCACAGTGCATGCTCTTCAAACGATTGCTGCCCGCACCCTCCCACCCGACTAGCATCACTACTCTGGACGGTTCTGACCTAGAATATGTGGACAACTTCAAATACCTAGGTGTCTGGGTAGACTATACATTCTCCTTCCAGACTCGCATCTCCAATCCAAAATTAAATCTATAATCTGCTTCCTATTTTGCAACAAGCATCCTTCACTCATGCTGCCAAACATACCCTCGTAAAACTGACTATCCTACCGATCCTTGATTTCCGCAATATAATTTACAAAATAGCCTCCTACACTCTACTCAGCAAACTGGATGTAGTCTATTACTGTGCCATCCGTTCTGTCACCAAAGCCCCATGTACTACCCACCACTGCGACCTGTATGCTCTCGTTGACTGGCCCTCACTACATATTCGTCGCCAAACCCACTGGCTCCAGGTCATCTATAAGTCTTTGCTAGGTAAATCCCTGCCGTATCTCAGCTCACTGGTCACCATAGCAACACCCACCCATAGCACGGGCTCCAGCAGGTATATTTCACTGGTCATCCCCAAAGCCAAAACTTTCTTTGGCCGCCTTTCCTTCCAGTTCTCTGCTGCCAATGACTGGAACGAATTGCAAAAATCACTGAAGCTGGAGTCTTATATCTCCCTCACTAACTTTAAGCATCAGTTGTCAGAGCAGCTTACCGATGGCTGTGTACAGGTACAGTGAATCTCTAAATAGCACACCCACCTACCTCATCCCCATTTTTTTTTACCTACCCTCTTTCATTTTTGCACCCCAGTATCTCTACTTGCACATCATCTTCTGCACATCTACCACTTCAGTGTTAATGCTAAATTGTAATTATATTGCCTCTGTGGCCCATTTATTACATACCTCCCTACTCTTCTACATTTGCACACACTGTACATAGATTTTTTTATTATGTGTTTGACTGTATGTTTGTTTATGTGTAACTATGTGTTGTTGTTTTTGTCACACTGCTTTGCTTTATCTTGGCCAGGTCGCAGTTATAAATGAAAACTTGTTCTCAACTGGTCTACCTGGTTAAATAAAAACATCTCTGTCCGAGCTGGAAAGAACCCGGTGCAATGGAGTATGGTCATTGTAGTTAATTACTCATTTTATTCGCTCCTTCCCTCAGTGTTATTGATTGTTTTAGTTGAGAGTTCTGAAGTTTTGGGACCTGGTAGAGTTGGTTGGCCTGTCTATGGCAGGCTGAGCACCACCTCATGCCAGCTACACGCCCTGGCAGATGGGCATCCTGGTTGGCATAATCAGAGGTATGGATGAAGGCACGCCTGGAATGCTATACTAATTGGACCTGCTGTCCCATTGGCATGTGTTTGCCATGGTTTTCCTTAGACTCCTGAGGCCGGTGCCAAACCAAATGCCATACAACACAGATGCATGGCAGTTCTGCATTCTTCAAACGTATTGTTCTCATTGAAAACAATTGGCTTAACAGATTTATTTGATGTATAATTTTGAACCTGAACCAAGTACCATAGAAGTCATGATTCAGTTATGAATGGCTCATTGGTCCTATCTAATTTCATGGTGTCATCACCCGTCCTCATGTTGTCTCTCCCCATAGACCTGTGAGAAGTGATTTCCTTACACTTTAAGAGAAATAGGTGGCTAAGCATTCTCAATTCTCACATGATAAATGACTTGATAATAGTGATGACAGGACTGTACAGTGATCAGGCTGGTTGACTTATCGCAGTGTAGTGTTACTCAATGGCCAGCCAGTTAGACCCACGGTGTGGCCCCAGTGTTGAGGAGGGAGGGGGTCACACACACACACACACACACACACACTGGGAGTGAAGGGGGTCAGAGGGGGCTTTTTTAAGAGTGGGTCCTGCAGAAAACGAGAGGTGTCACATTGCACTCCGCCCGCTGTTAGATCTGTGAGAACGCAGTGGTATCTGTTTGATGTTGTCATCTCAAAAGACACTGGATTGAGTGTGCTGGCTGGGACACACCAGCTGAAACATTGTAAAGAAAGAACCTACCTGAGAGGGGAAAAGTTTTAATCAATATTAGACCACCAACACCCTCCATTTAAACCACCACCTCCATCTGTACTGGATACCACCCTCAGCCGAACCTGTTGATCTGGGATGAATACGGTTAAACATAGTTACTTGGACAGGAGGGGGACCTGATCCTATATCAGCACTCCTACTGTGAGAGGCTTTATAAATACAGGCCCTGGTCCTCTCCTCCCTTCCCACTCTGTCCATCTACCAAAGCACCATTTTGTGCATTGAGGTCCATTCAAAACAGGCCTCTCTATCCAATCTAATGACATTTTCCGTAGAAGTCTCCTCACCCTGACAGAACCCAGCCTGGCTGACTGACACTTAATAAAGCCCTGTGTTTGGCTGGCCGATTGAAAGCAGGTGGTGCGCTGCAGTCTCTACTCTCTCTGTACGGAGTCTTGTGTGTCCCTATCTGTGCTGTCCCGGTTGAGACACACGCACACATACGTGTGCACATACAGATGAGGGACGCGCACACGCACACACACACACACACACACACACACACACACACACAAACAGAATGTCCAGTTATGAGTGTGTTGGACTTGACAGTCGCATTGACCAGTCCAGCAGTCACTCGCTGCAGTCACAGCCTGACACTCAGTCCTGACATACCAGCTTAACAGCAACAAGCCAGGCGACAACAAGCAGCCTTTTGTAAGTGCTGAAAATCATTGGGTAAAGCCAGCTAATACACTACGGGTCAATATAAGAATAGCCCTACTGTACGTTTTCCTTCCCATTCAGGATGAATGGGCTATGATGAATGGACAGAGTAGTCTTGGCATCATGACTGTGTGATGGTAGAGTATGAGTAAGCAGTCTTTGTTCTTCTGGTTTTGGCCGTGCAGCATTTCCGGTGAAAGTAAATGTCAGGGCATTCATACTACTTGTGTTTCGCGAGCAGCGCAGAGCGGTTGTCAAGGAAGTGACTTTGTGTTTATACAGGACCTCCCACCCCATCCTACCTTAAACCAATCATGTCAATGCGGAGCTATGCAGAGCCCTCCGCATTGTTACAAAATTTGAGAGGCGCACAGAAATGTGGTACGGAGGTCAATACGGCCTCACAGAGGAATACCTATGTGAGAATGCTGTTCATTGACTACAGCTCGGCATTCAACACCATGTACCCTCCAAGCTCGTCATCAAGCTCGAGACCCTGGGTCTCGACCCCGCCCTGTGCAACTGGGTACTGGACTTCCTGACGGGCCGCCCCCAGGTGGTGAGGGTAGGCAACAACATCTCCTCCCCGCTGATCCTCAACACTGGGGCCCCACAAGGGTGCGTTCTGAGCCCTCTCCTGTACTCCCTGTTCACCCACGACTGCGTGGCCACGCACGCCTCCAACTCAATCATCAAGTTTGCGGACGACACAACAGTGGTAGGCTTGATTACCAACAACGACGAGACGGCCTACAGGGAGGAGGTGAGGGCCCTCGGAGTGTGGTGTCAGGAAAATAACCTCACACTCAACGTCAACAAAACTAAGGAGATGATTGTGGACTTCAGGAAACAGCAGAGGCAACACCCCCCTATCCACATCGATGGAACAGTAGTGGAGAGGGTAGCAAGTTTTAAGTTCCTCGGCATACACATCACAGACAAACTGAATTGGTCCACTCACACAGACAGCATTGTGAAGAAGGCGCAGCAGCGCCTCTTCAACCTCAGGAGGCTGAAGAAATTTGGCTTGTCACCAAAAGCACTCACAAACTTCTACAGATGCACAATCGAGAGCATCCTGGCGGGCTGTATCAACGCCTGGTACGGCAACTGCTCCGCCCTCAACCGTAAGGCTCTCCAGAGGGTAGTGAGGTCTGCACAACGCATCACCGGGGGCAAACTACCTGCCCTCCAGGACACCTACACCACCCGATGTCACAGGAAGGCCATAAAGATCATCAAGGACATCAACCACCCGAGCCACTGCCTGTTCACCCCGCTATCATCCAGAAGGTGAGGTCAGTACAGGTGCATCAAAGCTGGGACCGAGAGACTGAAAAACAGCTTCTATCTCAAGGCCATCAGACTGTTAAACAGCCACCACTAACATTGAGTGGCTGCTGCCAACACACTGACACTGACTCAACTCCAGCCACTTTAATAATGGGAATTGATGGGAAATGATGTAAATATATCACTAGCCACTTTAAACAATGCTACCTTATATAATGTTACTTACCCTACATTATTCATCTCATATGCATACGTATATACTGTACTCTATACCATTGACTGTATCCTTATGTAATACATGTATCACTAGCCACTTTAACTATGCCACTTTGTTTACATACTCATCTCATATGTATATACTGTACTTGATACCATCTACTGTATCTTGCCTATGCTGCTCTGTACCATCACTCATTCATATATCTTTATGTACATATTCTTTATCCCCTTACACTTGTGTCTATAAGGTAGTAGTTTTGGAATTGTTAGCTAGATTACTTGTTGGTTATTTCTGCATTGTCGGAACTAGAAGCACAAGCATTTCGCTACACTCGCATTAACATCTGCTAACCATGTGTATGTGACAAATAAATTTGATTTGATTTGAAGTATATTATTTTGGGCTGAATCCTATTGGGTTGTCATATGGGCCTGCTAGTTTCTGTTATACAATTATTGTGTGTATTGGAGTCATCCTTACCGTAGTAAAAAAATCAATGGTTGCGTTTGAAAATTCAGATTAAGAAAACAGGAGTCAACATTCTGGTGACACATCTGAACAATAATCCATAAATCACTATTTTAACCCATCTCGTTGAATCTCATTTGCTTCGCTCGCTTCCTCCCTCGGCGCATTGGAAGGAGGTGAGAGCCCACTCTCCGGTGAAACTCGATCCTGCGGACCAAAACTATCGCTTGCCCAGAAGTCGTCTGTGTGAATTCTGGAGCTTGCGAAATGGAACATTTGTCTGTCGTTGGCCCTGTTCCGCTCTCTCTCCTCCAGTTCTCCAGGCCCCAGAGAAGGAGAAAGGCAGTGGTGTGAGAGGCAGGCCAGGGGGGCTGGGGCTGGCCATCAGGCCAGGTGGGTGTCATCACCCAGGCTGAGCAACACAAGGCTGTCCTGGTGGGGGGCTGGCTGATCCTTCTCTTCTGAGTGATTCTCCTCTGTTTAGTAGTTTACTGTAGCTTTAAGTGAAGGGCCTGGGCCTAGTACAGTGTAGCTTGTTGTGAAGGGCCTAGTACAGTGTAGCTTGTTGTGAAGGGCCTAGTACAGTGTAGCTTGTTGTGAAGGGCCTAGTAAAGTGTAGCTTGTTGTGAAGGGCCTAGTACAGTGTAGCTTGTTGTGAAGGGCCTAGTACAGTGTAGCTTGTTGTGAAGGGTCTAGTACAATGTAGCTTGTTGTGAAGGGCCTGGGTCTAGTACAGTGTAGCTTGTTGTGAAGGGCCTGGGTCTAGTACAGTGTAGCTCGTTGTGAAGGGCCTGGGCCTAGTACAGTGTAGCTTGTTGTGAAGGGTCTAGTACAATGTAGCTTGTTGTGAAGGGCCTGGGTCTAGTACAGTGTAGCTCGTTGTGAAGGGCCTGGGCCTAGTACAGTGTAGCTTGTTGTGAAGGGCCTGGGCCTAGTACAATGTAGCTTGTTGTGAAGGGTCTAGTACAATGTAGCTTGTTGTGAAGGGCCTGGGCCTAGTACAGTGTAGCTTGTTGTGAAGGGTCTAGTACAATGTAGCTTGTTGTGAAGGGCCTGGGCCTAGTACAGTGTAGCTCGTTGTGAAGGGCCTGGGCCTAGTACAGTGTAGCTCGTTGTGAAGGGCCTGGGCCTAGTACAGTGTAGCTCGTTGTGAAGGGCCTGGGTCTAGTACAGTGTAGCTTGTTGTGAAGGGCCTGGGCCTAGTACAGTGTAGCTTGTTGTGAAGGGCCTGGGCCTAGTACAGTGTAGCTTGTTGTGAAGGGCCTGGGCCTAGTACAGTGTAGCTTGTTGTGAATCGCCTGGGCCTAGTACAGTGTAGCTTGTTGTGAAGGGCCTGGGCCTAGTACAGTGTAGCTTGTTGTGAAGGGCCTGGGCCTAGTACAGTGTAGCTTGTTGTGAAGGGCCTGGGCCTAGTACAGTGTAGCTCGTTGTGAAGGGCCTGGGTCTAGTACAGTGTAGCTTGTTGTGAAGGGCCTGGGCCTAGTACAGTGTAGCTTGTTGTGAAGGGCCTGGGCCTAGTACAGTGTAGCTTGTTGTGAAGGGCCTGGGCCTAGTACAGTGTAGCTTGTTGTGAAGGGCCTGGGTCTAGTACAATGTAGCTTGTTGTGAAGGGCCTGGGTCTAGTACAATGTAGCTTGTTGTGAAGGGCCTGGGCCTAGTACAGTGTAGCTTGTTGTGAAGGGCCTGGGTCTAGTACAGTGTAGCTTGTTGTGAGTGTACTGCAAGTCCAAGTTCAGGTGCTTTGTCTTGCAATATAATAGGCCGTATTAATGTGCAGACCAGGCTACATCAATGCGAGAGATGCAGTTAGCTGCATACTTCTTTGAATGTGGTTATTGGACCGGTAGATCTAAATATATGGTTATGCCTAGAGATGGAACGGCCTGGTTAAGGGTAGGGTTGGGGATAGTAGGTTTGGTTAAATGTTACGTCAAGGGCTAAGGTTAGGCGTAGGGTTAGCAAACCACCGTACGGAACCATTGACAATCTGCCGGCTATATCATTGCCTACATGTTTTGTTCTTGCAGTAGCATGTAGTTGTCGCCATAGGCTGATAGCTCTCTAGAGATTTGGTCTCAGCAACCAACCAGCGAGGGTGACCTTTATAGAGGTCCCCCATTAACAACCAGCCTGTTAGACAATGTGTTCCCAGACAAGGAAGTGTCACGTTAGTTTTTCTCCTGTTTCTGTTCTTCTGGCTCCCTTGGTTATGTGCAGTAATACTTGCATGAACTTCAACACTGTGGGCCAACAAATCCACTAACTTGCAAAGAAGAGATACTGCTAGCACAATTGACGTGTCCGTGCTTGTTCACAGTCTGGAATAGGCTGATGTTGGCATGACCCTTATCACACAAGAGATACCACCTCCACCTCACTCAGAGGTAGTTCTATAGAGCAGGGCCAATGCCCATTCAGTGTGTGTGTAATGAGTGGGGGCTTTGAGGATGGGCACTGTGTGTGTGGGAGGGGTCTACCCAGCTGGCTGTGAGAAAAAGCGTGACACGGCTGCCCACTCCCTCCTAATTGGATCTGGTAGGGGTGTTTTTATTGAAATCACTCACAGGTGCAGCCCCACTTTTAAAGTGGCTCACTACTTCTGAGAGCTTTCAGCTGTCGTGTGTGTGTGTGTGTGTGTGTGTGTGTGTGTGTGTGTATTTCTCAAACGAATACATTTATTTTTTCAGACTGTACCCATTTGGTTTAATAAGTCCTATCGTCTAAGAACAGGTTTCTAGTCCTACCGCCAGTTTGTGAATGAGAACGGGATGTAGAATGAGCCGAGGTATTTTTACCAGGCCAGGCCTGCACCTGTACCCCACCACCACCCACCTTTACCCCCCCTCCCCAGGCCTCATCCAGCCAAAGGTATTCATAAATGTAGGAAAATGGGACAAGTATGATGAGGGTGAGTGTTTCCAGGCCAGAAAAACTGTACTCTACTCCCATAACAGTATAATGCGCTATTTATTCCACTCGCCCAGAGTGATATGAAGGACTGCAACAGCCCTGAGCAAGCAATCTAATGGGAAGACAAACACCTTGTCCTCAAGTGTTGTTAAACAAGGTTATTGAACATGTCTTTCTCTTCCTCACTCTTTTCTGTCCCAGGACATTCGTAACACGGTGGGCAACGTTCCCATGGAGTGGTACCAGGACTACCCTCACATCGGCTATAACCTGGACGGGAAGAAGATCTTTAAGCCCATCAGGAACAAAGACGAGCTGGATGAGTTCCTGGACAAGATGGAGAACCCAGACTACTGGTGAGATGACAAGGAGCAGATTACCTCTCTCTCTCTCTTGAACACCCTCTCTCTAACGCACGCTCGCTCTTCTTTCTCTGTGCTTTTGTTCTGGGAGAAGAGTATATGTGAACCTGTTTTGACATCTGGTCTCTCTCCCTCCATCTCCCCTCCACCAGGCGTACGGTTCATGACAAGATGACAGCCTCAGACATTCGTCTGACAGACGAGCAGGTGGACCTGGTGCACCGCCTCCAGAAGGGTCAATTTGGTGACGTCAACTTCAACGAGTACGAGGTAAAGACCTTTATGACTGCTCTCTCACTGCCTGTATCAGGGTCCTATTCATTAGGGCCAAACGTAGCAACACGCTTTGCAACAAAATAAGAAAAACAAGTGTTTCTTATTGGACCAACTCTGCTACTCCTTCTCTGTTTCAGTCCATTTTTATTTAGATTTTTTGTGCCTAGTGAGTACGACCCAGGTTTGACTGTGTTGACGGCTGGCAGCTCTGTTTTGTTAAATGACTGAGCAGATAATGGCTAAAGCATAGCAGCCATTAGAGCAAACTAGACCTCAGTTCATTAGCCCATCCACTTATGTTCTCCACATAACCCAAACCTCGTCTGCACTCCACTCCTCGTCACTTAGAACAAGTCAGCCGAAAGCAGACCTGGGTTCAAATACAATCGGAAATCATTTCAGATTCTTTAGCTGTGATTTGATTGAGTTGCATGTTGCAATGGAACCAGTAGAAATGTCCAACAATTGCAAACCCGGCCAACTGGCACTGCAGGCAGACTGGAGCAAACGCTCAAAGTATTTGCCAGATTTCATATAGTAGTTGAACCCACGTCTGGAGAGGAGCGAGTTCTCCTGTGCTACAGTTAACAGGGTTTGCGGGAGAGGTTTTAAATGAATAGTGTTGAATTGAGAAGCCACTGCTGTAGTGTCTAGAATCTAGATGGCGTCATGGCTATCATGGAGTCTTGTTAATGCCAGAATTTTTACAGAGGCATATAAACTCATTTGTCAGGGGCAAAAACAAGTGTTTTTAAACTTTTAACACCAGGACTGTAAAATAAGAAAATACCAGGCTAACTCTGATGTCGTCATCAGCTACCTGCCTTGGATTTTGGTGGTCCAATGATTCCAGTCCACAGTAATTGGGCTGTCTATTAATCTAGGGCTTCCCAGACGTTTGTTTCAGAAGGGTCTGTCTTCAATCCTAGCTGACTTTGTTTACTTCAGGCTGTGTCCCAAATGTATTTAGCTCATTCTGATATATATTTGTAATTTTTTTATTTATTATTGTGTGTCTTGTTTTGTATTGCTAGGTATTACTGCACTGTTGGCGCTAAATAACATAAGTGTTTTGCTGCACCTGTGATAACATCTGCCGACTGTGTACGCTACCTCTTTTTCTCGCTGATAAATGCTGTGTTTATCTTTTAGCCGTCCGTGGACTTCTTCACCAACGAGGTCATGATCCATCCGGTGACCAACAGGCCCCAGGACAAACGCAGCTTCATCCCCTCACTCATAGAGAAGGAGAAGGTAGGTCTCTTTCTTTCTTACACACCATCTCTGTCTACCTCTCAAACTCTCTATTTTCCTCTCGTTCTCTCTGTTTCTCTCTGCTTACTCAAAAGCTTCATGTTTTATGCTGCTAATATATATTTACAATAAATATATAGCAGGCGTTACCACCAGTTTGAATCCAAACTGCTCACACGTGTTACAATGTAATGATCCCTGCATAGTGGAAGTGGAGGTGAAATTGTGTTATAATGGGGGTTCTGAAATTTGAGGCTTAGAGACCCACCCCTCCCAAACCCTCAACAATAAAAAGATAGAAACCATAGCTTTATTAGCCCAGCAATACTTTCTATTAATGTCGGTTTGATTTTATTCCACTCATTAATCAAGTTAGTCTTTTATATTTTACGAAGCAGAGCACATTCTCCCCCATTTTAATACTGTGTGATTTAATTTTTGGACGTTCGTTTTAGACGTGTTTACGGAAACACACACACACACACACACACACACACACACACACACACACACACACACACACACACACTTAAGTTTCACCACTACTGTTGTCCTCTCTCTCTCCCAGGTTTCGAAGCTGGTCCATGCCATAAAGATGGGTTGGATCAAGCCCCGTAAACCCAAAGAGACCACCCCTCAGTACTATGACCTGTGGGCCAAGGAGGACCCCAACGCCATACTGGGGCGCCACAAGATGCACGTCCCCGCCCCCAAGATGAGGCTGCCCGGACACGAGGAGTCCTACAACCCTCCGCCTGAGTACCTGCTTACAGAGGAAGAGGTAAATGCTTAATTCATGTGAATAACATGATGTTCATAGTGTTTGTAATAGTATGGTAGTCGTGATCAATAAAACGGTGCAGAGTGTTCGAATTAACAAATATCTGCCCTTTTCAAGGGAGTGGTCAATAGATATTACAACTATTTGGTTTTAATATCATCACTTCTTGAAAATCAGTCATAACTACACATTTCATATTATTCCACATTTAGCTCTATCAGAGTTATACAGCAAGCAACTGCATGCTTTTCATGATCAGTAAACATCAATTGATCATGTATTTTCAGATACTTTAGGGTAGCCTGTCCATTTGGAATTAGCTTGCTATTAACATGTAGCTAGATAGTGTCATTTAACTTGCTTCATCAGAGATTAGGCTTTTGGAAAGAGCTTGACAACGGCAAGTACTCGTCCTGGTAAAGTTGTCTGTCGGACTACTGTTGTCACCACTATAGATGGCAAGCAAATCAAGCCATCTAGTTTATCCCCTGAAAGTTAGGTATATCAGCTAGCCATGATATGATCTGTTATTAGCTAGTTAGCCAATTTGAAGTGGTCCATCAGTCAATGTATCCTATCATGTCTGTCAGTGGCAATCATGATTAAATACTGTTAAAAACAATGTTGAAATGGGATAATGTTAGCTAATAACGCTAGGTATGCCTACGTTGGTTGTAGATAAAGTACATTAGGTGTACTTATCACTATGTTTAGCCAACTGTACAAAGTTTCTATCTAGTTTCTATACACTACCTTTCAAAAGTTTGGGGTCACTTAGAAATGTCCTTGTTTTTGAAAGAAAAGCAAAAATGTTTTGTCCATTAAAATAATTGGTGTCTAGTTTGAGAAACAGACTCCTCACAAGTCCGCAACTGGCAGCTTCATGAAATAGTACCCTCAAAACACCAGTCTCAACGTGAACAGTGAAGAGGCGACCCCGGGATGCTGGCCTTCTAGGCAGAGTTGCAAAGAAAAAAGCCAAATCTCAGACTGGCCAATAAAAATAAAAGATTAAGATGGGCAAAAGGAGGACTTGTGAGGCGTCTGTTTCTCAAACTAGACATTCTAATGTACTTGTCCTCTTGCTCAGATGTGCACCGGGGCCTCCCACTCCTCTTTCTATTCTGGTTAGAGCCAGTTTGCGCTGTTCTTTGAAGGGAGTAGTACACTGCATTGTACGAGATCTTCAGTTTCATGGCAATTTCTCGCATGGAATAGCCTTCATTTCTCAGAACAAGAAAAGATTGACGAGTTTCAGAATAAATGTTTGTTTCTGGCCATTTTGAGCCTGTAATCAAACTCACAGATACTCAACTAAAGAAGGCCAGTTTTATTGCTTCTTTAATCAGGACAATAGTTTTCAGATGTGCTAACATAATTGTAAAAGAGTTTTCTAATGATCAATTAGCCTTTTAAAATGATAAACTTGGATTAGCTAACACAATGTGCCATTGGAACACAGGAGTGATGGTTGCTGATAATGGGCCTCTGAATGCCTATGTAGATATTCCATTTAAAATCAGCCGTTTTCCACTATTATAGTCATTTACAACATTAACAAAGTCTACATTGTGTTTCTGATCAGTTTTATGTTATTTTAATGGACAGAATGAACTTTTCTTTCAAAAACAAGGACATTTCTAAGTGACCCCAAACTTTTGAATGGTAGTGTACATCATACATAAGTGCCACTCTTGAAATACCTTAACTTTGTCTATAGTAAATTGGCTTGCACTATATACTGTAGGCATAGTAGCATAGATCAACTGAAACATTTTGTTAATCCCTCATTAGCTACAGTAGAAAGACCAATCATTCATAACTTATCAGCCAGTCATTAGTATACAGACCAATCATTAACCAGTACACAGACCAGTCATCAGTATACAGTTAGGCTAACCATTGGTTCTTCCTCCCCCTGTCAGAGACTGGTGTGGGAGCAGCAGGATGCAGAAGACAGGAAGCTCCCGTTCCTCCCCCAGAAACACTCCTGTCTGAGGGCCGTGCCCGCCTTCTCCCGTTTCATCCACGAGCGCTTCGAACGCTGCCTTGACCTTTACCTGTGTCCCCGCCAGCGCAAGATGAGGGTGAGACTAGAGACCCCGTCTGAAAGTCTAGCTAAATAGTTCATAGTTAACCAGTTGCCGGAATCATTTTTATAATAGAGGGACTTTGTTGGTGTGCATTCTGTAAATATTTGTTTTGAAGATACTCATAAGTGAAGCTATGTGGCTCATTTAGAAGGACCTCTATATTGTCAGATCAATTAGGTGATTCTCCACTCGTGACTCAACTCTATTCATCTCAATTCGTCTCCACAGGTGAATGTGAATCCAGAAGATCTGATCCCCAAGCTGCCCAAACCCAAGGACCTGCAGCCCTTCCCCACCACTATGTCTCTGGTAGGTCAGCCACTGAATCTGAATTTCTGTGTGTGATATTTGATTGGAAATGTACCTCATGGTGGGCACCAATCATGACCTTAATGATGTGTCCTCTCAAAAGGTGTACCGTGGCCACACCAGTTTGGTGCGCTGCATCAGTGCGTCTCCCACCGGCCAGTGGCTGGTCTCAGGTATGTGTTAACTCACTATTCATCAATGTGATGTAGTAACGTCTCTGACTCTGTTTGGCTCGCTCTTCAGTTGGCAATTTTCTCAGTCAGGAGCTAACTGTCTCCCTGGCATTCCTTTTCTTCATTTTGCCTGTTTGAGTCTGTTGCTAACTGTCTCCTTGGCACTCCTTTTCTTCATTTTGCCTGTTTGAGTCAGTAGCTAACTGTCTCCTTGGCACTCCTTTTCTTAATTTTGCCTGTTTGAGTCAGGAGCTAACTGTCTCCCTGGCACACCTTTTCTTCATTTTGCCTGTTTGAGTCAGTAGCTAACTGTCTCCTTGGCACTCCTTTTCTTAATTTTGCCTGTTTGAGTCAGTAGCTAACTGTCTCCCTGGCACACCTTTTCTTAATTTTGCCTGTTTGAGTCAGTAGCTAACTGTCTCCTTGGCACACCTTTTCTTCATTTTGCCTGTTTGAGTCAGTAGCTAACTGTCTCCCTGGCACACCTTTTCTTCATTTTGCCTGTTTGCGTCAGTAGCTAACTGTCTCCCTGGCACACCTTTTCTTCATTTTGCCTGTTTGAGTCAGTAGCTAACTGTCTCCCTGGCACACCTTTTCTTCATTTTGCCTGTTTGAGTCACTAGCTAACTGTCTCCTTGGCACTCCTTTTCTTCATTTTGCCTGTTTGAGTCAGTAGCTAACTGTCTCCTTGGCACTCCTTTTCTTCATTTTGCCTGTTTGAGTCAGTAGCTAACTGTCTCCTTGGCACTCCTTTTCTTCATTTTGCCTGTTTGAGTCACTAGCTAACTGTCTCCCTGGCACTCCTTTTCTTCATTTTGCCTGTTTGAGTCAGTAGCGAACTGTCTTGCTCTTTCTGAGTCAGTAGCTAACTGACTGCTTACATCATCCCCCAAAACTTGAGCAATGATGTCATTGTTCTCCAGGCAGTGCTGAGATGTGTAGCGTAAGACAGGTGACCCGTACTGGGCCTGTCTGGATCAGAGAGGCTGGAAAGAATCCAGGGTTTACAGACCAGGAGATGAGCACAGATGCATTTAGGCTCTGCAGCTCGGCGGCCATACTGGAACACGTCTAGGATGATAAATCAATCACAGATCTCCTAGTGTGTCTCCTTTCCCTTCATCCATCCAAGACGCAAATTGTCTTTGTGTCTTTTATAGCTTCTGGCTGCCTGTCTTTTCTCTACAGCCACAGTCAGGCAGAGAACAATAGGCTACGACTTTACTTAGGTTGTTAATGTTGGTGCTATGTAGAAAATCATCCCTTGTGGTTTGGATTTCTGTGATGAAGGGTAGCAGGCAAAACCGAAGCAATGTAATTATGCACATCGCATTGACTGAAGATTCTTACCAGGAAAATGATGTACCATTGAAAGCGGTAACTTGATATACATGGAAGTGAATAGAATAAGATGGAGGTGAGGTTAAGGAAGGAGCGTCTGTGGATTGCTCACTCAGTGTTGTATAGTTTCCATCAGTTTAATATGGTCTGGGCCTGGGGCACACTGTCAGATATGAAGTAAAGGCCTTGCTCATATAAAACTAAGGTGGCTGTGTCTTTCCACAGGCATGCGGTATTACTGTATGTCTGGGAAAGTCTTTATTCCGTACCAGGACTAAGGCCTATCGTAGTCTGAATAGGTTGGATTATTACTAGTATTCTAGATACTGTACACTATGAAAAGAGCACAGGGGATTTATCATTTGTGCGCCAAAAAATATATAATGTAAAATGGTCACGTCAATTTTTATAACTTTTAATAACAATCAATAACTTGTTTAAGTAGTCTTTGTTCCCTGGCCTTACTCTTCGATGACAGGAATAGGAATCCTCTTCCCCAAGCCATGGAGACATACTGTCCTGTTATTCATACTGTATGATGTGTAGTTTCATTTAAACACCGAAAGGCGGGTCAATAGCCTTCTGATAGAATTCCAAAATGTTGGCCGTTACACCTGATTTGATTCATTTTCCGTTCACAGCTGTAACAGGCCCTTGGAGAGGGAGGGAGGTGACGTGGGCGAGTCAGAGAAAGATAGAAGAGAAGAAGGAAGGAAGGAGGGAATGAGTGAGCGAGGCTGCGAGGCAGCGATTTAGTGTCAATATCTATTAAGTCGTCCATAACAAAGGATTTCATTAAGGCCCATATGCAAAATCACTACAGTCAGTGCCACTCTTTTATCTTGCAGTAAAATATATTCAACCAGTCGTAAAGCCCTCTTTCCCACAGTAAAAATGGCAGTTGACAACCTCCTAGGAATTGCAGCCGCCGCCCCCTACCACCCTCACCCCCCACCACTTTGCTTTCCTATTGTGTTAGGGTTCACAGATAATTCATTCCATATCAGTGTGTGGTAACTTTTAATAATGACTTTGACCCGCCCTGTCTCTAGATAGAGGACTGTCTGTCTGGGCACGGCCAAACCTGTAAAACATGATGATGACCGACCCTACTCAGAGCATTCTCTCAGGACTGGAATTAGTTTCATAGCCTTGATAGTGCTGCTTATTTTTCATTTTGTGGCACCCAATGGCACCCATAGGGCTCTGGTCAAAAGTAGTGCACTACGTAGGGAATAGGGTGCAATTTGGGACACAAGCAGTACATTGTACTGAGCATCCTGGGTTGCCCTGGGGCTTGACTCTGTGTACGGTATATTCACACCCACACTCCCAGCAGTAAACAAACTTGGGTTCTGGTGTTCCCGGCTCCACATTCCCTACTAATGATGTGGCCACAATAGTTTGCGTGGTGCAGTGGCAGCTCCTCCAGCTCCAGCCTCCCTGACAGGCAGCGTTCCCTCTGAAATCTGACTAGGGCTGAACCTTCAACCCTTCCCTGGCGGGGAGGACTGGGAAGGACGGAATTCTTCGCTCCACACGCCGGCCAGGATTGGAATTCTTTTTATGGAAGTACAGAACAGGGATGTCTCTTATAGATGTTGCCCAGTGGGTCAGACTTGGGACATCACAGACAGGTGAACTCCACTAGCTGTTCTCTGGTTTTTGCTTTCTCGCTCTCTCTCTCTAGCGTTCGCTCGCTCTCTATCTCGTTCTCGCTCTCTCTTTCTCATTCTCTCTATCTCGTTCTCGCTCTCTCTTTCTCGTTCTCTCTCGTTCTCTCTCGTTCTCGTTCTCTCGTTCCCGCTCGCTCTCTCTCGTTCTCGCTCGCTCTCTCTCGTTCTCGCTCGCTCTCTCTCGTTCTCACTCGCTCTCTCATTCTCGCTCGCTCTCTCGTTCTCGCTCTCATTCTCGCTCTCTTTCTCATTCTCTCTATCTCGTTCTCGCTCGCTCTCTCTCGTTCTCGCTCGCTCTCTCTCGTTCTCGCTCGCTCTCTCTCGTTCTCGCTCAGTCTCTCTCGTTCTCGCTCAGTCTCTCTCGTTCTCGCTCGCTCTCTCTCGTTCTCGCTCGCTCTCTCTCGTTCTCGCTCGCTCTCTCTCGTTCTCGCTCGCTCTCTCTCGTTCTCGCTCGCTCTCTCTCGTTCTCGCTCGCTCTCTCTCGTTCTCGCTCGCTCTCTCTCGTTCTCGCTCGCTCTCTCTCGTTCTCGCTCGCTCTCTCTCGTTCTCGCTCTCTCTCGTTCTCGCTCTCTCTCTCGTTCTCTCGCTCGCTCTCGGTCGTTCTCGCTCGCTCTCGCTCGTTCTCGTTCTCTCTCTCTTGCTCCCTCTCTCTCGTTCTCATTCTCGTTCTCGCTCTCTCTCTCTCGTTCTCTCTATCTCGTTCGCTCTCTCTCGTTCTCGCTCTCTCTTTATTTATTTTTCTCTTTCTTTCTTTGTCTCGCTCGCTCCACAACAGGAAGAACACAGCCCTGTAAACCAGAGAGCAACAACACTACCAAGAGGCTACCTACCATTAACTGAGGGACATGTTTTTGTGACAGCTGGTTGGCTGTGTCATTTGGTGCTCACACAGATGGTCACCATTGTGTTGTGTTCCACTTCTACTACTGCCATTACAGGGTTCATACTTAGGCCAAAACCTGCAATCATCATTTGGATATTGAATCGCAGGTCTGTTTTTGTTTGGCGCTAGAAAGAGGAGAGGAGTGTAATGCTGTTACGACCTGGGCTTTCAAACCAAGGTGTCCTAGAAAGAGGAGAGGAGTGTAATTCTGTTACGACCTGGGCTTTCAAACCAAGGTGTCCTAGAAAGAGGAGAGGAGTGTAATGCTGTTACGACCTGGGCTTTCAAACCAAGGTGTCCTAGAAAGAGGAGAGGAGTGTAATGCTGTTACGACCTGGGCTTTCAAACCAAGGTGTCCTAGAAAGAGGAGAGGAGTGTAATGCTGTTACGACCTGGGCTTTCAAACCAAGGTGTCCTAGAAAGAGGAGAGGAGTGTAATGCTGTTACGACCTGGGCTTTCAAACCAAGGTGTCCTAGAAAGAGGAGAGGAGTGTAATGCTGTTACGACCTGGGCTTTCAATCCAAGGTGTCCTAGAAAGTCCCCAGTCCATCAAAGTACCTCCCCCTGGAGCCTCAGTTGATCGTGCTGACCAATAGCGCTGCTCCCATCTGTTGACTTACATTGTGGTTTGCCCTCGACAACTGAGCCTTGAACTGTGCTCTGAGGTTACAAACCACGCATCCGTTTTAGTTTTATTCTCTACATTTGCTAAATGCTCTCATCCTGTCCAGTGACACAGCCTTGTATTTATGTCAGATTGTCATAAAAATATTCTGCTTGTCGTATTCTCAAGTAGGCGAGTAAGCACACTCCTGGGTGTGTTTCAGAGTAAACCATTGAGGTTGAATGAATGAATGAATGAATGAAGGAAGTCCCTCAGTAGAAAAGGAACAGCATAGTTCTTAACGGTTTCACGGCTCTAGACCTCTCCTCATACACTAGTGATTCCTTTCCAACGCCTGTGCTGCCTGACGGACGGGGTTCTCTCACTCTCAATGTGACTCTCACTCTTTCTCTCTGTCTCTAAACCACCAGCAGCCCTGGATACAACCTCCCGGTCGGGTCGGGCCTGTCCCTCAAGTTCTATATCTGTTTCTGCCAGAGAGCTCAGTACTTCAAATGGATTATGGTGTTTGAGTTATTACAGTGCCTTGCGAAAGTATTCGGCCCCCTTGAATTTTGCGACCTTTTGCCACATTTCAGGCTTCAAACATAAAGATATAAAACTGTATTTTTTTGTGAAGAATCAACAACAAGTGGGACACAATCATGAAGTGGAACGACATTTATTGGATATTTCAAACTTTTTTAACAAATCAAAAACTGAAAAATTGGGCGTGCAAAATTATTCAGCCCCCTTAAGTTAATACTTTGTAGCGCCACCTTTTGCTGCGATTACAGCTGTAAGTCGCTTGGGGTATGTCTCTATCAGTTTTGCACATAGAGCATTCTTCATGATGCTCTCTGCGCTTTTAACGGACCTCTGAGACTATCACAGTGCAGGTGCATTGATACGGAGACTTGATTACACACAGGTGGATTGTATTTATCATCATTAGTCATTTAGGTCAACATTGGATCATTCAGAGATCCTCCCTGAACTTCTGGAGAGAGTTTGCTGCACTGAAAGTAAAGGGGCTGAATAATTTTGCACGCCCAATTTTTCAGTTTTTGATTTGTTAAAAAAGTTTGAAAGATCCAATAAATGTCGTTCCACTTCATGATTGTGTCCCACTTGTTGTTGATTCTTCACAAAAAAAATACAGTTTTATATCTTTATGTTTGAAGCCTGAAATGTGGCAAAAAGTCGCAAAGTTCAAGGGGGCCGAATACTTTCGCAAGGCACTGTACATTCCACCCTCTGTCCAGGATCTGTTTTTCCTTCTGTGTTTTCCTTGCATTTATGGAGCGTTCCGGTATAGAAGTTAAAATAAAACTATTTTACTACTACCTCTCACTCTGACGTTGGAGCGGTTGAGCGTCGGTGGTGGTGTTATCGAAGGTGGTTGGTTTGCGTAGAGTTCCCAGGTGTCCGTATTGTGTGCCAGCAGTAAGGAGCGATTGGCTCCTGGGGTTTTGATTAGGACCTGAATGCTTCTTTCTCAAACCAACCTCAACAGGAAAGGGAAGAGACACGGACGCTAAAGTTCTTTCATGCCAAAGTATTGTCCAAAAGAAAGGTTGAGAAATCTCACTGAGCCATGACTCCTAATAGAGCTGTGATGGCAAACCACACTGCAAAATCAGACCAATACAGGAGGTTACTAGAAATACAACCTCTCCATGTCCATAACATGTAGATGGAGGCACATGTAGATGGAGGCACATGTAGATGGAGGCACGTGTAGATGGAGGCACGTGTAGATGGAGGCACGTGTAGATGGAGGCACGTGTAGATGGAGGCACGTGTAGATGGAGGCACGTGTAGATGGAGGCACGTGTAGATGGAGGCACGTGTAGATGGAGGCACGTGTAGATGGAGGCACGTGCAGATGGAGGCACGTGCAGATGGAGGCACGTGCAGATGGAGGCACGTGCAGATGGAGGCACGTGCAGATGGAGGCACGTGCAGATGGAGGCACGTGCAGATGGAGGCACGTGCAGATGGAGGCACGTGCAGATGGAGGCACGTGTAGATGGAGGCACGTGTAGATGGAGGCACGTGTAGATGGAGGCACGTGTAGACGGAGGTAGACGGAGGCACATGTAGACGGAGCCCGTAGAGGTATAGTGGCAGAGAAGAAGCCTGTCAAATGCAAATGATCCTTTGGCAGTAGTCTGTGATACTGCATGCGCTCCCAGAAGGCATTAGTGAGTTAGTGTGTGCAGAGAGGCCCGTGATGTGTCATTGGCTGTGTCCCACGAGGCCCTATGGACTCTGGTCCAAACTAGTTCACTATATAGGGAATAGGGTGCCATTTGGGGATGCACACATTGTGACCGACAGTTGGAGAGGCAGAGAGAGCGTCTGTTTTCACTCAGCTGATGAGCAGTAGGCTGGCCAGGAAATCTGTCCCGACTCGTCATGTCTGTACTCCCCTCCTCTACTCCCCTCCTCTACTCCCCTCCTCCTCCCCTCCTCCTCCTCCTCCCCTCCTCCTCCTCTACTTCCCTCCTCTACTTCCCTCCTCTACTTCCCTCCTCTACTCCCCTCCTCCTCTACTCTACCCTTCTCTACTCTACTCTACTCTCCTCATCCTCCTCTACCCTCCTCCTCTACCCTCCCCCTCCTCTACTCCCCTCCTATACTCTCCTCCTCTACTCCCCTCCTCCTCCTCTACTCTCCTCCTCCTCTACTCCCCTCCTCCTCCTCTACTTCCCTCCTCCTCTACTCTCCTCCTCCTCCTCCACTCCCCTCTACTCCCCTTCTCCTCCTCTACTCCCCTCCTCTACTCCCCTCTTCTACTTCCCTCCTCTACTTCCCTCCTCTACTTCCCTCCTCTACTGCCCTCCTCTACTCCCCTCCTCCTCTACTTCCCTCCTATACTCTCCTCCTCTACTCCCCTCCTCCTCCTCTACTCCCCTCCTCTACTACCCTCATCCTCCTCTACTTCCCTCCTCCTCTACTCCCCTCCTATACTCTCCTCCTCCACTCCCCTCTACTCTCCTCCTCCTCCTCTACTCTCCTCCTCCTCCTCTACTCCCCTCCTCCTCCTCTACTTCCCTCCTGCTCTACTTCCCTCCTGCTCTACTTCCCTCCCTCCTCTACTCCCTTCCTCCTCTACTCCCTTCCTCCTCTACTCCCTTCCTCCTCTACTCCCTTCCTCCTCTACTCCCCTCCTCTACTCCCCTCCTCTACTCCCCTCCTCTACTCCCCTCCTCCTCTACTCCCCTCCTCCTCCTTTACTCCCCTCCTCCTCCACTTCCCTCCTGCTCTACTCCCCTCCTGCTCTACCTCCCTCCTGCTCTACTTCCCTCCTGCTCTACTTCCCTCCTGCTCTACTTCCCTCCTCCTCTATTTCCCTCCTCCTCTACTCCCCTCTTCCTCTACTCCCTCTCTTCCTCTACTCCCTCTCTTCCTCTACTCCCCTCTTCCTCTACTCCCCCCCTCCTCTACTCCCCTCCTCCTCTACTCTCCTCCTCCTCTACTCCCCTCCTCCTCTACTCCCTCTCTTCCTCTACTCCCTCTCTTCCTCTACTCCCTCTCTTCCTCTACTCCCTCTCTTCCTCTACTCCCTCTCTTCCTCTACTCCCTCTCTTCCTCTACTCCCTCTCTTCCTCTACTCCCTCTCTTCCTCTACTCTCTCTCTTCCTCTACTCCCTCTCTTCCTCTACTCCCTCTCTTCCTCTACTCCCTCTCTTCCTCTACTCTCCTCCTCCTCTACTCTACTCATCCTCTACTCTCCTCCTCTGTTCTACTCTCCTCCTCTACTCTCCTCCTCCTCTACTCTACTCCTCCTCTACTCTCCTCCTCTGTTCTACTCTCCTCTCCTCCTCTCCTCTCCTCTACTCTACTCTACTCATCCTCTACTCTCCTCCTCTGTTCTACTCTCCTCCTCTACTCTCCTCCTCTACTCTCCTCCTCTGTTCTACCCCTTCTCTACTCTATTCTCCTCCGTCCTACCACCATTTAGTTTCTGCTCCCCTCTCATTGAGGTTAGTCAGCCTGCTAGCTCAGAGCTTTCCCAGTTTATTTATGAGCCCCTTTAAGACTTTCACGCTGTGGTAACTCAATGACGCGCGGTGTCCGGAGACCACACCTGCTGCTGCTGGGGCTGAGCTGACCATCTTACTGACTGGCGTAAGTGTGACTGTGATGCATGTATGAGCACATGCACACAGGCACACACACTTACGCACGCTCGCATACACATTCCCTCACACACACATTCCCTCACACAATCACACACACACAGTGCTGTTAAGGGCCCCATGTTAACCCTGTAGTCTGACCTTTGACCCTCTCTCTCCCTCCAGGCTCAGACGATTTCACGGTGCGCTTCTGGGAGGTCAACACAGGGCGCTGCATGAAGACTCTGGAGGTGGGCGGAGCTGTGAAGAGCGTGGCGTGGAACCCCAACCCGGCCGTCTGCCTGGTGGCTGTGTGCTTGTAAGTCTCCTCCTCCAACAGTCTCTTTCCTCCTAATGGGTGCTCTCTTAAAATCCTCCCCCTCCTCTGTTTTGAGGTGTCTGTGTCTTCATCGCTGAACATACTGTATGTGTTGACGGACAGAATGATTTTATAGTGTAGCGTCTGGGGTTAACCACTAACTACTGTAACCAGTTGATAATTAAGCAAAAAGACACGAGGGGTTGTGGTATATGGCCAACGTCTTAAGGTTGTTTTCAGGCACGACGCAACGCCACACTATAAACTGGTGTCTCAAATTCAATCTGCTTTATTGGCATGAACAAGGCAACATTGTATACAATATACATTGTAATAAAATTATTAACAATAACAAATAATAATATAAAATAAATACAAAAATAACAACAATATATTAGAAATGTAATAAATATAAAAGGCTGAACATGGAAAATGAATCTATAACTAACTTATAACTAAATAACTGTCATCTTCACCATTACATTAGTACTACAACTACCATCATCATTACTACTACAACTACCATCATCATTACTACTACAACTACCACCATCATTACTACTACTACTACTACTACTACTACTACTACTACTACTACCACCATCACTACTACTACTACTACTACTACTACCATCATCATTACTACTACTACTACCATCATCATTACTACTACAACTACCACCAT